>NW_026113045.1:0-45101 GCF_024323335.1 Lathyrus oleraceus
AATCACAAAAATAATTATTTAAATAAATCATTCACCTAAATAAATTAAATAAATATATAATTAAATCGAGGTGTTACATCAATCATTTATTTATTTAAGGTTATCTCATCAAAGATTCATTTATTCTAAAAATCATAGACGGTAATAAGAGTAGTAATCCTATCGTACTCACTCCCTCCGGAACCGATATTACGATCATATCAATACATTTATTTAAAGAATGATAATTTGTTATTTGTTTTGATATAAAATTTATAAATGAAGACATTTTTTTTCTTGGTTATAGATGTTGAGGTCGTTTTAAGTTTAAATAAGTTGTTTACTAACTTATATTGTTGTATTGTAGAGTAAGTGTAAGTGACTATTTGATAAATGAGGGCGGTATTAGAAGATATTTGATAATAATACCTCTTATCTTATGCATGTTCAAATTCAAATGTTATGCATAAGGTATGAATGAGAATTGATTATCAATGAGAATGAGAACAAAACAAAAATGTCCTATTTTTTTAGCTATTTTTAATCAATTAATTATTATAAATAAATAAATGTTTAATTTATTTATTTAATAAAGTTATAGAATTTGAGTTAGGGGAAGTTTAATGAACATTTCTTTAAAATGGCTAGTTAGTGGAATAATTGTGAGAAAAGTAATATTTTATTAATTAAATGAATTAAATATTATATAATATATTTTTTAACAAATGAATTAATATAATATATAAATCATGTTACATAAATAAATAAATAAATAAAATATTAAAATTATGTTTCATTTTGGCGCCAAAATTGATGGATGACTTAACAACTTTTATATATAAGATATTTGACTTAACTTCTCATATTCTACCAATTTCTATCATCAATCACAAAAATAACTATTTAAATAAATCATTCACCTAAATAAATAAAATAAATATATAAATAAACAATTAAATCGAGGTGTTACATCAATCATTTATTTATTTAAGCGTTATCTCATCAAACGATTCATTTATTCTAAAAATCATAGACGGTAATAAGAGTAGTAATCCTATCGTACTCACTCCCTCCGGAACCGATATTACGATCATATTCAAATACATTTTTAAAGAATGATAATTTGTTATTTGTTTGATATAAAATTTATAAATTGAAGACACTTTTTTTTTCTGGTTATAGATGTTGAGGTCGTTTTAAGTTTAAATAAGTTGTTTACTAACTTATATTGTTGTATTGTAGAGTAAGTGTAAGTGACTATTTGATAAATGAGGCGGTATTAAAAAGATATTTGATAATAATACCTCTTATCTTATGCATGTTCAAATTCAAATGTTATGCATAAGGTATGAATGAGAATTGATTATCAATGAGAATGAGAACAAAACAAAACGTCCTATTTTTTTAGCTATTTTAATCAATTAATTATTATAAATAAATAAATATTTAAATTATTTATTTAATAAAGTTATAGAATTTGAGTTAGGGGAAGTTTAATGAACATTTCTTTAAAATGGCTAGTTAGTGGAATAATTGTGAGAAAAGTAATATTTTATTAATTAAATGAAATTAAATATATATTATAATATTTCATTATTAAATGAATTAATATAATATATAATCATGTTACATAAATAAATAAATATTAAAATATTAAAATTATGTTTCATTTTGGCGCAAAAATTGATGGATGACTTAACAACTTTTATATATAAGATATTTGACTTAATTTCTCATATTCTACCAATTTCTATCATCAATCACAAAAATAATTATTTAAATAAATCATTCACCTAAATAAATTAAATAAATATATAAATAAACAATTAAATCGAGGTGTTACATCAATCATTTATTTATTTAAGCGTTATCTCATCAAACGATTCATTTATTCTAAAAATCATAGACGATAAGAGTAGTAATCCTATCGTACTCACTCCCTTCGGAACCGATATTACGATCATATTCAAATACATTTATTTAAAGAATGATAATTTGTTATTTGTTTTGATATAAAATTTATAAATTGAAGACGCTTTTTTTTTTCTGGTTATAGATGTTGAGGTCGTTTTAAGTTTAAATAAGTTGTTTACTAACTTATATTGTTGTGTAGAGTAATGTAAGTGACTATTTGATAAATGAGGCGTTATTAAAAAGATATTTGATAATAATACCTCTTATCTTATGCATGTTCAAATTCAAATGTTATGCATAAGGTATGAATGAGAATTGATTATCAATGAGAATGAGAACAAAACAAAATGTCCTATTTTTTTAGCTATTTTTAATCAATTAATTATTATAAATAAATAAAATTTCAATTTATTTATTTAATAAAGTTATAGAATTTGAGTTAGGGGAAGTTTAATGAACATTTCTTTAAAATGGCTAGTTAGTGGAATAATTGTGAGAAAAGTAATATTATTAATTAAATGAATTAAATATATATTATAATATTTCATTATTAAATGAATTAATATAATATATAATCATGTTACATAAATAAATAAATATTAAAATATTAAAATTATTTTTCATTTTGGCGACAAAATTGATGGATGACTTAACAACTTTTATATATAAGATATTTGACTTAACTTCTCATATTCTACCAATTTCTATCATCAATCACAAAAATAATTATTTAAATAAATCATTCACCTAAATAAATTAATAAATATATAATAAATAATTAAATCGAGGTGTTACATCAATCATTTATTTATTTAAGCGTTATCTCATCAAACGATTCATTTATTCTAAAAATCATAGACGATAATAAGAGTAGTAATCCTATCGTACTCACTCCCTCCGGAACCGATATTACGATCATATTCAAATACATTTATTTAAAGAATGATAATTTGTTATTTGTTTTGATATAAAATATAAATTGAAGACACTTTTGTTGTCCTGGTTATAGATGTTGAGGTCGTTTTAAGTTTAAATAAGTTGTTTACTAACTTATATTGTTGTATTGTAGAGTAAGTGTAAGTGACTATTTTGATAAATGAGGCGTTATTAAGAAGATATTTGATAATAATAACCTCTTATCTTATGCATGTTCAAATTCAAATGTTATGCATAAGGTATGAATGAGAATTGATTATCAATGAGAATGAGAACAAAACAAAGTCCTATTTTTTTAGCTATTTTTAATCAATTAATTATTATAAATAAATAAATATTTAATTTATTTATTTAATAAAGTTATAGAATTTGAGTTAGGGGAAGTTTAATGAACATTTCTTTAAAATGGCTAGTTAGTGGAATAATTGTGAGAAAAGTAATATTTATTAATTAAATGAATTAAATATATTATAATATTTCATTAATTAAATGAATTAAATAATATATAATCATGTTACATAAATAAATAAATATTAAATATTAAAATTATGTTTCATTTGGCGACAAAATTGATGGATGACTTAACAACTTTTATATATAAGATATTTGACTTAATTTCTCATATTCTACCAATTTCTATCATCAATCACAAAAATAATTATTTAAATAAATCATTCACCTAAATAAATTAAATAAATATATAAATAAACAATTAAATCGAGGTGTTACATCAATCATTTATTTATTTAAGTGTTATCTCATCAAACGATTCATTTATTCTAAAAATCATAGACGATAATAAGAGTAGTAATCCTATCGTACTCACTCCCTCCGGAACCGATATTACGATCATATTCAAATACATTTATTTAAAGAATGATAATTTGTTATTTGTTTTGATATAAAATTTATAAATTGAAGACACTTTTTTTTTCTTGGTTATAGATGTTGAGGTCGTTTTAAGTTTAAATAAGTTGTTTACTAACTTATATTGTTGTATTGTAGAGTAAGTGTAAGTGACTATTTTGATAAATGAGGCGGTTATTAAGAAGATATTTGATAATAATACCTCTTATCTTATGCATGTTCAAATTCAAATGTTATGCATAAGGTATGAATGAGAATTGATTATCAATGAGAATGAGAACAAAACAAAATGTCCTATTTTTTTTAGCTATTTTTAATCAATTAATTATTATAAATAAATAAATATTTAAATTTATTTATTTAATAAAGTTATAGAATTTGAGTTAGGGGAAGTTTAATGAACATTTCTTTAAAATGGCTAGTTAGTGGAATAATTGTGAGAAAAGTAATATTTTATTAATTAAATGAATTAAATATATATTATAATATTTCATTAATTAAATGAATTAATATAATATATAATCATGTTACGTAAATAAATAAATATTAAAATATTAAAATTATGTTTCATTTTGGCGCCAAAAATTGATGGATGACTTAACAACTTTTATATATAAGATATTTGACTTAATTTCTCATATTCTACCAATTTCTATCATCAATCACAAAAATAATTATTTAAATAAATCATTCACCTAAATAAATTAAATAAATATATAAATAAACAATTAAATCGAGGTGTTACATCAATCATTTATTTATTTAAATGTTATCTCATCAAACGATTCATTTATTCTAAAAATCATAGACGATAATAAGAGTAGTAATCCTATCGTACTCACTCCCTCCGGAACCGATATTACGATCATATTCAAATACATTTATTTAAAGAATAATAATTTGTTATTTGTTTTATATAAAATTTATAAATTGAAGACACTTTTTTTTCTTGGTTATAGATGTTGAGGTCGTTTTAAGTTTAAATAAGTTGTTTACTAACTTATATTGTTGTATTGTAGAGTAAGTGTAAGTGACTATTTTGATAAATGAGGCGGTATTAAGAAGATATTTGATAATAATACCTCTTATCTTATGCATGTTCAAATTCAAATGTTATGCATAAGGTATGAATGAGAATTGATTATCAATGAGAATGAGAACAAAACAAAAAATCCTATTTTTTTAGCTATTTTTAATCAATTAATTATTATAAATAAATAAATGTTCAAATTTATTTATTTAATAAAGTTATAGAATTTGAGTTAGGGGAAGTTTAATGAACATTTCTTTAAAATGGCTAGTTAGTGGAATAATTGTGAGAAAAGTAATATTTTATTAATTAAATGAATTAAATATATATTATAATATTTCATTAATTAAATGAATTAATATAATATATAATCATGTTACATAAATAAATAAATATTAAAATATTAAAATTATGTTTCATTTTGGCGACAAAAATTGATGGATGACTTAACAACTTTTATATATAAGATATTTGACTTAACTTCTCATATTCTACCAATTTCTATCATCAATCACAAAAATAATTATTTAAATAAATCATTCACCTAAATAAATTAAATAAATATATAAATAAATAATTAAATCGAGGTGTTACATCAATCATTTATTTATTTAAGCGTTATCTCATTAAACGATTCATTTATTCTAAAAATCATAGACGGTAATAAGAGTAGTAATCCTATCGTACTCACTCCCTCCGGAACCGATATTACGATCATATTCAAATACATTTATTTAAAGAATGATAATTTGTTATTTGTTTTGATATAAAATTTATAAATTGAAGACGCTTTTTTTTCTTGGTTATAGATGTTGAGGTCGTTTTAAGTTTAAATAAGTTGTTTACTAACTTATATTGTTGTATTGTAGAGTAAGTGTAAGTGACTATTTTGATAAATGAGGCGGTATTAAAAAGATATTTGATAATAATACCTCTTATCTTATGCATGTTCAAATTCAAATGTTATGCATAAGGTATGAATGAGAATTGATTATCAATGAGAATGAGAACAAAACAAAATGTCCTATTTTTTTAGCTATTTTTAATCAATTAATTATTATAAATAAATAAATATTTAAATTTATTTATTTAATAAAGTTATAGAATTTGAGTTAGGGGAAGTTTAATGAACATTTCTTTAAAATGGCTAGTTAGTGGAATAATTGTGAGAGAAGTAATATTTTATTAATTAAATGAATTAAATATATATTATAATATTTCATTAATTAAATGAATTAATATAATATATAATCATGTTACATAAATAAATAAATATTAAAATATTAAAATTATTTTTCATTTTGGCGACAAAAATTGATGGATGACTTAACAACTTTTATATATAAGATATTTGACTTAATTTCTCATATTCTACCAATTTCTATCATCAATCACAAAAATAATTATTTAAATAAATCATTCACCTAAATAAATTAAATAAATATATAAATAAACAATTAAATCGAGGTGTTACATCAATCATTTATTTATTTAAGTGTTATCTCATCAAACGATTCATTTATTCTAAAAATCATAGACGATAATAAGAGTAGTAATCCTATCGTACTCACTCCCTCCGGAACCGATATTACGATCATATTCAAATACATTTATTTAAAGAATGATAATTTGTTATTTGTTTTGATATAAAATTTATAAATTGAAGACGCTTTTTTTTTCTTGGTTATAGATGTTGAGGTCGTTTTAAGTTTAAATAAGTTGTTTACTAACTTATATTGTTGTATTGTAGAGTAAGTGTAAGTGACTATTTTGATAAATGAGGCGTATTAAAAAGATATTTGATAATAATACCTCTTATCTTATGCATGTTCAAATTCAAATGTTATGCATAAGGTATGAATGAGAATTGATTATCAATGAGAATGAGAACAAAACAAAATGTCCTATTTTTTTAGCTATTTTTAATCAATTAATTATTATAAATAAATAAATATTAAATTTATTTATTTAATAAAGTTATAGAATTTGAGTTATGGGAAGTTTAATGAACATTTCTTTAAAATGGCTAGTTAGTGGAATAATTGTGAGAAAAGTAATATTTTATTAATTAAATGAATTAAATATATATTATAATATTTCATTAATTAAATGAATTAATATAATATATAATCATGTTACATAAATAAATAAATATTAAAATATTAAAATTATGTTTCATTTTGGCGCCAAAAATTGATGGATGACTTAACAACTTTTATATATAAGATATTTGACTTAACTTCTCATATTCTACCAATTTCTATCATCAATCACAAAAATAATTATTTAAATAAATCATTCACCTAAATAAATTAAGTAAATATATAATTAAATCGAGGTGTTACATCAATCATTTATTTATTTAAGCGTTATCTCATCAAACGATTCATTTATTCTAAAAATCATAGACGGTAATAAGAGTAGTAATCCTATCGTACTCACTCCCTCCGGAACCGATATTACGATCATATTCAAATACATTTATTTAAAGAATGATAATTTGTTATTTGTTTTGATATAAAATTTATAAATTGAAGACACTTTTTTTTCTTGGTTATAGATGTTGAGGTCGTTTTAAGTTTAAATAAGTTGTTTACTAACTTATATTGTTGTATTGTAGAGTAAGTGTAAGTGACTATTTTGATAAATGAGGCGGTATTAAGAAGATATTTGATAATAATACCTCTTATCTTATGCATGTTCAAATTCAAATGTTATGCATAAGGTATGAATGAGAATTGATTATCAGTAAGAATGAGAACAAAACAAAATGTCCTATTTTTTAGCTATTTTTAATCAATTAATTATTATAAATAAATAAATGTTCAAATTTATTTATTTAATAAAGTTATAGAATTTGAGTTAGGGGAAGTCTAATGAACATTTCTTTAAAATGGCTAGTTAGTGGAATAATTGTGAGAAAAGTAATATTTTATTAATTAAATGAATTAAATATATATAATATATTTTATTAATTAAATGAATTAATATAATATATAATCATGTTACATAAATAAATAAATATTAAAATATTAAAATTATTTTTCATTTTGGCGCCAAAATTGATGGATGACTTAACAACTTTTATATATAAGATATTTGAGTTAACTTCTCATATTCTACATATTTCTATCATCAATCACAAAAATAACTATTTAAATAAATCATTCACCTAAATAAATTAAATAAATATATAAATAAACAATTAAATCGAGGTGTTACATCAATCATTTATTTATTTAAGCGTTATCTCATGAAACGATTCATTTATTCTAAAAATCATAGACGGTAATAAGAGTAGTAATCCTATCGTACTCACTCCCTCCGGAACCGATATTACGATCATATTCAAATACATTTATTTAAAGAATGATAATTTGTTATTTGTTTTGATATAAAATTTATAAATTGAAGACGCTTTTTTTTTCTTGGTTATAGATGTTGAGGTCGTTTTAAGTTTAAATAAGTTGTTTACTAACTTATATTGTTGTATTGTAGAGTAAGTGTAAGTGACTATTTTGATAAATGAGGCGGTATTAAGAAGATATTTGATAATAATACCTCTTATCTTATGCATGTTCAAATTCAAATGTTATGCATAAGGTATGAATGAGAATTGATTATCAATGAGAATGAGAACAAAACAAAATGTCCTATTTTTTTTAGCTATTTTTAATCAATTAATTATTATAAATAAATAAATATTTCAATTTATTTATTTAATAAAGTTATAGAATTTGAGTTAGGGGAAGTTTAATGAACATTTCTTTAAAATGGCTAGTTAGTGGAATAATTGTGAGAAAAGTAATATTTTATTAATTAAATGAATTAAATATATATTATAATATTCATTAATTAAATGAATTAATATAATATATAATCATGTTACATAAATAAATAAATATTAAAATATTAAAATTATTTTCATTTTGGCGACAAAAATTGATGGATGACTTAACAACTTTTATATATAAGATATTTGACTTAACTTCTCATATTCTACCAATTTCTATCATCAATCACAAAAATAATTATTTAAATAAATCATTCACCTAAATAAATTAAGTAAATATATAAATAAATAATTAAATCGAGGTGTTACATCAATCATTTATTTATTTAAGCGTTATCTCATCAAACGATTCATTTATTCTAAAAATCATAGACGATAATAAGAGTAGTAATCCTATCGTACTCACTCCCTCCGGAACCGATATTACGATCATATTCAAATACATTTATTTAAAGAATGATAATTTGTTATTTGTTTTGATATAAAATTATAAATTGAAGACACTTTTGTTTGTCCTGGTTATAGATGTTGAGGTCGTTTTAAGTTTAAATAGGTTGTTTACTAACTTATATTGTTGTATTTTAGAGTAAGTGTAAGTGACTATTTTGATAAATGAGGCGGTATTAAGAAGATATTTGATAATAATACCTCTTATCTTATGCATGTTCAAATTCAAATGTTATGCATAAGGTATGAATGAGAATTGATTATCAATGAGAATGAGAACAAAACAAAATGTCCTATTTTTTTTAGCTATTTTTAATCAATTAATTATTATAAATAAATAAATATTTAAATTTATTTTTAATAAAGTTATAGAATTTGAGTTAGGGGAAGTTTAATGAACATTTCTTTAAAATGGCTAGTTAGTGGAATAATTGTGAGAAAAGTAATATTTTATTAATTAAATGAATTAAATATATATTATAATATTTCATTAATTAAATGAATTAATATAATATATAATCATGTTACATAAATAAATAAATATTAAAATATTAAAATTATGTTTCATTTTGGCGACAAAAATGATGGATGACTTAACAACTTTTATATATAAGATATTTGACTTAATTTCTCATATTCTACCAATTTCTATCATCAATCACAAAAATAATTATTTAAATAAATCATTCACCTAAATAAATTAAATAAATATATAAATAAACAATTAAATCGAGGTGTTACATCAATCATTTATTTATTTAAGCGTTATCTCATCAAACGATTCATTTATTCTAAAAATCATAGACGATAATAAGAGTAGTAATCCTATCGTACTCACTCCCTCCGGAACCGATATTACGATCATATTCAAATACATTTATTTAAAGAATGATAATTTGTTATTTGTTTTGATATAAAATTTATAAATTGAAGACGCTTTTTTTTTCTTGGTTATAGATGTTGAGGTCGTTTTAAGTTTAAATAAGTTGTTTACTAACTTATATTGTTGTATTGTAGAGTAAGTGTAAGTGACTATTTTGATAAATGAGGCGTTATTAAAAAGATATTTGATAATAATACCTCTTATCTTATGCATGTTCAAATTCAAATGTTATGCATAAGGTATGAATGAGAATTGATTATCAATGAGAATGAGAACAAAACAAAATGTCCTATTTTTTTTAGCTATTTTTAATCAATTAATTATTATAAATAAATAAATATTTAAATTTATTTATTTAATAAAGTTATAGAATTTGAGTTAGGGGAAGTTTAATGAACATTTCTTTAAAATGGCTAGTTAGTGGAATAATTGTGAGAAAAGTAATATTTTATTAATTAAATGAATTAAATATATATTATAATATTTCATTAATTAAATGAATTAATATAATATATAATCATGTTACATAAATAAATAAATATTAAAATATTAAAATTATGTTTCATTTTGGCGCCAAAATTGATGGATGACTTAACAACTTTTATATATAAGATATTTGACTTAACTTCTCATATTCTACCAATTTCTATCATCAATCACAAAAATAATTATTTAAATAAATCATTCACCTAAATAAATTAAGTAAATATATAATTAAATCGAGGTGTTACATCAATCATTTATTTATTTAAGCGTTATCTCATCAAACGATTCATTTATTCTAAAAATCATAGACGGTAATAAGAGTAGTAATCCTATCGTACTCACTCCCTCCGGAACCGATATTACGATCATATTCAAATACATTTATTTAAAGAATGATAATTTGTTATTTGTTTTGATATAAAATTTATAAATTGAAGACACTTTTTTTTCTTGGTTATAGATGTTGAGGTCGTTTTAAGTTTAAATAAGTTGTTTACTAACTTATATTGTTGTATTGTAGAGTAAGTGTAAGTGACTATTTTGATAAATGAGGCGGTATTAAGAAGATATTTGATAATAATACCTCTTATCTTATGCATGTTCAAATTCAAATGTTATGCATAAGGTATGAATGAGAATTGATTATCAGTGAGAATGAGAACAAAACAAAAAATCCTATTTTTTTAGCTATTTTTAATCAATTAATTATTATAAATAAATAAATGTTCAAATTTATTTATTTAATAAAGTTATAGAATTTGAGTTAGGGGAAGTCTAATGAACATTTCTTTAAAATGGCTAGTTAGTGGAATAATTGTGAGAAAAGTAATATTTATTAATTAAATGAATTAAATATATATAATAATATTTTATTAATTAAATGAATTAATATAATATATAATCATGTTACATAAATAAATAAATATTAAAATATTAAAATTATTTTTCATTTTGGCGCCAAAATTGATGGATGACTTAACAACTTTTATATATAAGATATTTGACTTAACTTCTCATATTCTACCAATTTCTATCATCAATCACAAAAATAACTATTTAAATAAATCATTCACCTAAATAAATTAAATAAATATATAAATAAACAATTAAATCGAGGTGTTACATCAATCATTTATTTATTTAAGCGTTATCTCATCAAACGATTCATTTATTCTAAAAATCATAGACGGTAATAAGAGTAGTAATCCTATCGTACTCACTCCCTCCGGAACCGATATTACGATCATATTCAAATACATTTATTTAAAGAATGATAATTTGTTATTTGTTTTGATATAAAATTTATAAATTGAAGACACTTTTTTTTTCTTGGTTATAGATGTTGAGGTCGTTTTAAGTTTAAATAAGTTGTTTACTAACTTATATTTTTGTATTGTAGAGTAAGTGTAAGTGACTATTTTGATAAATGAGGCGGTATTAAAAAGATATTTGATAATAATACCTCTTATCTTATGCATGTTCAAATTCAAATGTTATGCATAAGGTATGAATGAGAATTGATTATCAATGAGAATGAGAACAAAACAAAATGTCCTATTTTTTTTAGCTATTTTTAATCAATTAATTATTATAAATAAATAAATATTTAAATTTATTTATTTAATAAAGTTATAGAATTTGAGTTAGGGGAAGTTTAATGAACATTTCTTTAAAATGGCTAGTTAGTGGAATAATTGTGAGAAAAGTAATATTTTATTAATTAAATGAATTAAATATATATTATAATATTTCATTAATTAAATGAATTAATATAATATATAATCATGTTACATAAATAAATAAATATTAAAATATTAAAATTATGTTTCATTTTGGCGACAAAATTGATGGATGACTTAACAACTTTTATATATAAGATATTTGACTTAATTCTCATATTCTACCAATTTCTATCATCAATCACAAAAATAATTATTTAAATAAATCATTCACCTAAATAAATTAAATAAATATATAAATAAACAATTAAATCGAGGTGTTACATCAATCATTTATTTATTTAAGCGTTATCTCATCAAACGATTCATTTATTCTAAAAATCATAGACGATAATAAGAGTAGTAATCCTATCGTACTCACTCCCTCCGGAACCGATATTACGATCATATTCAAATACATTTATTTAAAGAATGATAATTTGTTATTTGTTTTGATATAAAATTTATAAATTGAAGACGCTTTTTTTTTCTTGGTTATAGATGTTGAGGTCGTTTTAAGTTTAAATAAGTTGTTTACTAACTTATATTGTTGTATTGTAGAGTAAGTGTAAGTGACTATTTTGATAAATGAGGCGGTATTAAAAGATATTTGATAATAATACCTCTTATCTTATGCATGTTCAAATTCAAATGTTATGCATAAGGTATGAATGAGAATTGATTATCAATGAGAATGAGAACAAAACAAAATGTCCTATTTTTTTTAGCTATTTTTAATCAATTAATTATTATAAATAAATAAATATTTCAATTTATTTATTTAATAAAGTTATAGAATTTGAGTTAGGGGAAGTTTAATGAACATTTCTTTAAAATGGCTAGTTAGTGGAATAATTGTGAGAGAAGTAATATTTTATTAATTAAATGAATTAAATATATATTATAATATTTCATTAATTAAATGAATTAATATAATATATAATCATGTTATATAAATAAATAAATATTAAAATATTAAAATTATTTTTCATTTTGGCGACAAAAATTGATGGATGACTTAACAACTTTTATATATAAGATATTTGACTTAACTTCTCATATTCTACCAATTTCTATCATCAATCACAAAAATAATTATTTAAATAAATCATTCACCTAAATAAATTAAGTAAATATATAAATAAATAATTAAATCGAGGTGTTACATCAATCATTTATTTATTTAAGCGTTATCTCATCAAACGTTTCATTTATTCTAAAAATCATAGACGATAATAAGAGTAGTAATCCTATCGTACTCACTCCCTCCGGAACCGATATTACGATCATATTCAAATACATTTATTTAAAGAATGATAATTTGTTATTTGTTTTGATATAAAATTTATAAATTGAAGACACTTTTGTTTGTCCTGGTTATAGATGTTGAGGTCGTTTTAAGTTTAAATAGTTGTTTACTAACTTATATTGTTGTATTTAGAGTAAGTGTAAGTGACTATTTTGATAAATGAGGCGGTATTAAGAAGATATTTGATAATAATACCTCTTATCTTATGCATGTTCAAATTCAAATGTTATGCATAAGGTATGAATGAGAATTGATTATCAATGAGAATGAGAACAAAACAAAATGTCCTATTTTTTTAGCTATTTTTAATCAATTAATTATTATAAATAAATAAATATTTAAATTTATTTATTTAATAAAGTTATAGAATTTGAGTTAGGGGAAGTTTAATGAACATTTCTTTAAAATGGCTAGTTAGTGGAATAATTGTGAGAAAAGTAATATTTTATTAATTAAATGAATTAAATATATATTATAATATTTCATTAATTAAATGAATTAATATAATATATAATCATGTTACATAAATAAATAAATATTAAAATATTAAAATTATGTTTCATTTTGGCGACAAAAATTGATGGATGACTTAACAACTTTTATATATAAGATATTTGACTTAATTTCTCATATTCTACCAATTTCTATCATCAATCACAAAAATAATTATTTAAATAAATCATTCACCTAAATAAATTAAATAAATATATAAATAAACAATTAAATCGAGGTGTTACATCAATCATTTATTTATTTAAGTGTTATCTCATCAAACGATTCATTTATTCTAAAAATCATAGACGATAATAAGAGTAGTAATCCTATCGTACTCACTCCCTTCGGAACCGATATTACGATCATATTCAAATACATTTATTTAAAGAATGATAATTTGTTATTTGTTTTGATATAAAATTTATAAATTGAAGACGCTTTTTTTTTCTTGGTTATAGATGTTGAGGTCGTTTTAAGTTTAAATAAGTTGTTTACTAACTTATATTGTTGTATTGTAGAGTAAGTGTAAGTGACTATTTTGATAAATGAGGCGTTATTAAAAAGATATTTGATAATAATACCTCTTATCTTATGCATGTTCAAATTCAAATGTTATGCATAAGGTATGAATGAGAATTGATTATCAATGAGAATGAGAACAAAACAAAATGTCCTATTTTTTTTAGCTATTTTTAATCAATTAATTATTATAAATAAATAAATATTTAAATTTATTTATTTAATAAAGTTATAGAATTTGAGTTAGGGGAAGTTTAATAAACATTTCTTTAAAATGGCTAGTTAGTGGAATAATTGTGAGAAAAGTAATATTTTATTAATTAAATGAATTAAATATATATTATAATATTTCATTAATTAAATGAATTAATATAATATATAATCATGTTACGTAAATAAATAAATATTAAAATATTAAAATTATGTTTCATTTTGGCGCCAAAAATTGATGGATGACTTAACAACTTTTATATATAAGATATTTGACTTAACTTCTCATATTCTACCAATTTCTATCATCAATCACAAAAATAATTATTTAAATAAATCATTCACCTAAATAAATTAAGTAACTATATAATTAAATCTAGATGTTACATCAATCATTTATTTATTTAAGCGTTATCTCATCAAACGATTCATTTATTCTAAAAATCATAGACGGTAATAAGAGTAGTAATCCTATCGTACTCACTCCCTCCGGAACCGATATTACGATCATATTCAAATACATTTATTTAAAGAATGATAATTTGTTATTTGTTTTTATATAAAATTTATAAATTGAAGACACTTTTTTTTCTTGGTTATAGATGTTGAGGTCGTTTTAAGTTTAAATAAGTTGTTTACTAACTTATATTGTTGTATTGTAGAGTAAGTGTAAGTGACTATTTTGATAAATGAGGCGGTATTAAGAAGATATTTGATAATAATACCTCTTATCTTATGCATGTTCAAATTCAAATGTTATGCATAAGGTATGAATGAGAATTGATTATCAGTAAGAATGAGAACAAAACAAAAATCCTATTTTTTTAGCTATTTTTAATCAATTAATTATTATAAATAAATAAATGTTCAAATTTATTTATTTAATAAAGTTATAGAATTTGAGTTAGGGGAAGTCTAATGAACATTTCTTTAAAATGGCTAGTTAGTGGAATAATTGTGAGAGAAGTAATATTTTATTAATTAAATGAATTAAATATATATAATAATATTTTATTAATTAAATGAATTAATATAATATATAATCATGTTACATAAATAAATAAATATTAAAATATTAAAATTATGTTTCATTTTGGCGACAAAAATTGATGGATGACTTAACAACTTTTATATATAAGATATTTGACTTAACTTCTCATATTCTACCAATTTCTATCATCAATCACAAAAATAATTATTTAAATAAATCATTCACCTAAATAAATTAAATAAATATATAAATAAACAATTAAATCGAGGTGTTACATCAATCATTTATTTATTTAAGTGTTATCTCATCAAACGATTCATTTATTCTAAAAATCATAGACGGTAATAAGAGTAGTAATCCTATCGTACTCACTCCCTCCGGAACCGATATTACGATCATATTCAAATACATTTATTTAAAGAATGATAATTTGTTATTTGTTTTTATAAAATTTATAAATTGAAGACACTTTTTTTTCTTGGTTATAGATGTTGAGGTCGTTTTAAGTTTAAATAAGTTGTTTACTAACTTATATTGTTGTATTGTAGAGTAAGTGTAAGTGACTATTTTGATAAGTGAGGCGGTATTAAGAAGATATTTGATAATAATACCTCTTATCTTATGCATGTTCAAATTCAAATGTTATGCATAAGGTATGAATGAGAATTGATTATCAGTAAGAATAAGAACAAAACAAAAATCCTATTTTTTTAGCTATTTTTAATCAATTAATTATTATAAATAAATAAATGTTCAAATTTATTTATTTAATAAATTATAGAATTTGAGTTAGGGGAAGTCTAATGAACATTTCTTTAAAATGGCTAGTTAGTGGAATAATTGTGAGAAAAGTAATATTTTATTAATTAAATTAATTAAATATATATAATAATATTTTATTAATTAAATGAATTAATATAATATATAATCATGTTACATAAATAAATAAATATTAAAATATTAAAATTATTTTTCATTTTGGCGCCAAAATTGATAGATGACTTAACAACTTTTAATATAAGATATTTGAGTTAACTTCTCATATTCTACCAATTTCTATCATCAATCACAAAAATAACTATTTAAATATCATTCACCTAAATAAATTAAATAAATATATAAATAAACAATTAAATCGAGGTGTTACATCAATCATTTATTTATTTAAGCGTTATCTCATCAAACGATTCATTTATTCTAAAAATCATAGACGGTAATAAGAGTAGTAATCCTATCGTACTCACTCCCTCCGGAACCGATATTACGATCATATTCAAATACATTTACTTAAAGAATGATAATTTGTTATTTGTTTTGATATAAAATTTATAAATTGAAGACGCTTTTTTTTTCTTGGTTATAGATGTTGAGGTCGTTTTAAGTTTAAATAAGTTGTTTACTAACTTATATTTTGTATTGTAGAGTAAGTGTAAGTGACTATTTTGATAAATGAGGCGGTATTAAAAAGATATTTGATAATAATACCTCTTATCTTATGCATGTTCAAATTCAAATGTTATGCATAAGGTATGAATGAGAATTGATTATCAATGAGAATGAGAACAAAACAAAATGTCCTATTTTTTTTAGCTATTTTTAATCAATTAATTATTATAAATAAATAAATATTTCAATTTATTTATTTAATAAAGTTATAGAATTTGAGTTAGGGGAAGTTTAATGAACATTTCTTTAAAATGGCTAGTTAGTGGAATAATTGTGAGAGAAGTAATATTTTATTAATTAAATGAATTAAATATATATTATAATAATTCATTAATTAAATGAATTAATATAATATATAATCATGTTACATAAATAAATAAATATTAAAATATTAAAATTATTTTTCATTTTGGGGACAAAAATTGATGGATGACTTAACAACTTTTATATATAAGATATTTGACTTAACTTCTCATATTCTACCAATTTCTATCATCAATCACAAAAATAATTATTTAAATAAATCATTCACCTAAATAAATTAAGTAAATATATAAATAAATAATTAAATCGAGGTGTTACATCAATCATTTATTTATTTAAGCGTTATCTCATCAAACGATTCATTTATTCTAAAAATCATAGACGATAATAAGAGTAGTAATCCTATCGTACTCACTCCCTCCGGAACCGATATTACGATCATATTCAAATACATTTATTTAAAGAATGATAATTTGTTATTTGTTTTGATATAAAATTTATAAATTGAAGACACTTTTGTTTGTCCTGGTTATAGATGTTGAGGTCGTTTTAAGTTTAAATAGGTTGTTTACTAACTTATATTGTTGTATTTTAGAGTAAGTGTAAGTGACTATTTTGATAAATGAGGCGGTATTAAGAAGATATTTGATAATAATACCTCTTATCTTATGCATGTTCAAATTCAAATGTTATGCATAAGGTATGAATGAGAATTGATTATCAATGAGAATGAGAACAAAACAAAATGTCCTATTTTTTTTAGCTATTTTTAATCAATTAATTATTATAAATAAATAAATATTTAAATTTATTTATTTAATAAAGTTATAGAATTTGAGTTAGGGGAAGTTTAATGAACATTTCTTTAAAATGGCTAGTTAGTGGAATAATTGTGAGAAAAGTAATATTTTATTAATTAAATGAATTAAATATATATTATAATATTTCATTAATTAAATGAATTAATATAATATATAATCATGTTACATAAATAAATAAATATTAAAATATTAAAATTATGTTTCATTTTGGCGACAAAAATTGATGGATGACTTAACAACTTTTATATATAAGATATTTGACTTAATTTCTCATATTCTACCAATTTCTATCATCAATCACAAAAATAATTATTTAAATAAATCATTCACCTAAATAAATTAAATAAATATATAAATAAACAATTAAATCGAGGTGTTACATCAATCATTTATTTATTTAAGTGTTATCTCATCAAACGATTCATTTATTCTAAAAATCATAGACGATAATAAGAGTAGTAATCCTATCGTACTCACTCCCTTCGGAACCGATATTACGATCATATTCAAATACATTTATTTAAAGAATGATAATTTGTTATTTGTTTTGATATAAAATTTATAAATTGAAGACGCTTTTTTTTTCTTGGTTATAGATGTTGAGGTCGTTTTAAGTTTAAATAAGTTGTTTACTAACTTATATTGTTGTATTGTAGAGTAAATGTAAGTGACTATTTTGATAAATGAGGCGTTATTAAAAAGATATTTGATAATAATACCTCTTATCTTATGCATGTTCAAATTCAAATGTTATGCATAAGGTATGAATGAGAATTGATTATCAATGAGAATGAGAACAAAACAAAATGTCCTATTTTTTTTAGCTATTTTTAATCAATTAATTATTATAAATAAATAAATATTTAAATTTATTTATTTAATAAAGTTATAGAATTTGAGTTAGGGGAAGTTTAATGAACATTTCTTTAAAATGGCTAGTTAGTGGAATAATTGTGAGAAAAGTAATATTTTATTAATTAAATGAATTAAATATATATTATAATATTTCATTAATTAAATGAATTAATATAATATATAATCATGTTACGTAAATAAATAAATATTAAAATATTAAAATTATGTTTCATTTTGGCGCCAAAAATTGATGGATGACTTAAGAACTTTTATATATAAGATATTTGACTTAACTTCTCATATTCTACCAATTTCTATCATCAATCACAAAAATAATTATTTAAATAAATCATTCACCTAAATAAATTAAGTAACTATATAATTAAATCTAGGTGTTAAATCAATCATTTATTTATTTAAGCGATATCTCATCAAAAGATTCATTTATTCTAAAAATCATAGACGGTAATAAGCGTAGTAATCCTATCGTACTCACTCCCTCCGGAACCGATATTACGATCATATTCAAATACATTTATTTAAAGAATGATAATTTGTTATTTGTTTTTATATAAAATTTATAAATTGAAGACACTTTTTTTTCTTGGTTATAGATGTTGAGGTCGTTTTAAGTTTAAATAAGTTGTTTACTAACTTATATTGTTGTATTGTAGAGTAAGTGTAAGTGACTATTTTGATAAGTGAGGCGGTATTAAGAAGATATTTGATAATAATACCTCTTATCTTATGCATGTTCAAATTCAAATGTTATGCATAAGGTATGAATGAGAATTGATTATCAGTAAGAATAAGAACAAAACAAAAAATCCTATTTTTTTAGCTATTTTTAATCAATTAATTATTATAAATAAATAAATGTTCAAATTTATTTATTTAATAAAGTTATAGAATTTGAGTTAGGGGAAGTCTAATGAACATTTCTTTAAAATGGCTAGTTAGTGGAATAATTGTGAGAAAAGTAATATTTTATTAATTAAATTAATTAAATATATATAATAATATTTTATTAATTAAATGAATTAATATAATATATAATCATGTTACATAAATAAATAAATATTAAAATATTAAAATTATGTTTCATTTTGGCGACAAAAATTGATGGATGACTTAACAACTTTTATATATAAGATATTTGACTTAATTTCTCATATTCTACCAATTTCTATCATCAATCACAAAAATAATTATTTAAATAAATCATTCACCTAAATAAATTAAATAAATATATAAATAAACAATTAAATCGAGGTGTTACATCAATCATTTATTTATTTAAGCGATATCTCATCAAAAGATTCATTTATTCTAAAAATCATAGACGGTAATAAGAGTAGTAATCTTATCGTACTCACTCCCTCCGGAACCGATATTACGATCATATTCAAATACATTTATTAAAAGAATGATAATTTGTTATTTGTTTTTATATAAAATTTATAAATTGAAGACACTTTTTTTTCTTGGTTATAGATGTTGAGGTCGTTTTAAGTTTAAATAAGTTGTTTACTAACTTATATTGTTGTATTGTAGAGTAAGTGTAAGTGACTATTTTGATAAGTGAGGCGGTATTAAGAAGATATTTGATAATAATACCTCTTATCTTATGCATGTTCAAATTCAAATGTTATGCATAAGGTATGAATGAGAATTGATTATCAGTAAGAATAAGAACAAAACAAAAAATCCTATTTTTTTAGCTATTTTTAATCAATTAATTATTATAAATAAATAAATGTTCAAATTTATTTATTTAATAAATTATAGAATTTGAGTTAGGGGAAGTCTAATGAACATTTCTTTAAAATGGCTAGTTAGTGGAATAATTGTGAGAAAAGTAATATTTTATTAATTAAATTAATTAAATATATATAATAATATTTTATTAATTAAATGAATTAATATAATATATAATCATGTTACATAAATAAATAAATATTAAAATATTAAAATTATTTTTCATTTTGGCGCCAAAATTGATAGATGACTTAACAACTTTTAAATATAAGATATTTGAGTTAACTTCTCATATTCTACCAATTTCTATCATCAATCACAAAAATAACTATTTAAATATATCATTCACCTAAATAAATTAAATAAATATATAAATAAACAATTAAATCGAGGTGTTACATCAATCATTTATTTATTTAAGCGTTATCTCATTAAACGATTCATTTATTCTAAAAATCATAGACGGTAATAAGAGTAGTAATCCTATCGTACTCACTCCCTCCGGAACCGATATTACGATCATATTCAAATACATTTACTTAAAGAATGATAATTTGTTATTTGTTTTGATATAAAATTTATAAATTGAAGACGCTTTTTTTTTCTTGGTTATAGATGTTGAGGTCGTTTTAAGTTTAAATAAGTTGTTTACTAACTTATATTTTTGTATTGTAGAGTAAGTGTAAGTGACTATTTTGATAAATGAGGCGGTATTAAAAAGATATTTGATAATAATACCTCTTATCTTATGCATGTTCAAATTGAAATGTTATGCATAAGGTATGAATGAGAATTGATTATCAATGAGAATGGGAACAAAACAAAATGTCCTATTTTTTTTAGCTATTTTTAATCAATTAATTATTATAAATAAATAAATATTTCAATTTATTTATTTAATAAATTTATAGAATTTGAGTTAGGGGAAGTTTAATGAACATTTCTTTAAAATGGCTAGTTAGTGGAATAATTGTGAGAGAAGTAATATTTTATTAATTAAATGAATTAAATATATATTATAATAATTCATTAATTAAATGAATTAATATAATATATAATCATGTTACATAAATAAATAAATATTAAAATATTAAAATTATTTTTCATTTTGGGGACAAAAATTGATGGATGACTTAACAACTTTTATATATAAGATATTTGACTTAACTTCTCATATTCTACCAATTTCTATCATCAATCACAAAAATAATTATTTAAATAAATCATTCACCTAAATAAATTAAGTAAATATATAAATAAATAATTAAATCGAGGTGTTACATCAATCATTTATTTATTTAAGCGTTATCTCATCAAACGTTTCATTTATTCTAAAAATCATAGACGATAATAAGAGTAGTAATCCTATCGTACTCACTCCCTCTGGAACCGATATTACGATCATATTCAAATACATTTATTTAAAGAATGATAATTTGTTATTTGTTTTGATATAAAATTTATAAATTGAAGACACTTTTGTTTGTCCTGGTTATAGATGTTGAGGTCGTTTTAAGTTTAAATAGGTTGTTTACTAACTTATATTGTTGTATTTTAGAGTAAGTGTAAGTGACTATTTTGATAAATGAGGCGGTATTAAGAAGATATTTGATAATAATACCTCTTATCTTATGCATGTTCAAATTCAAATGTTATGCATAAGGTATGAATGAGAATTGATTATCAATGAGAATGAGAACAAAACAAAATGTCCTATTTTTTTTAGCTATTTTTAATCAATTAATTATTATAAATAAATAAATATTTAAATTTATTTATTTAATAAAGTTATAGAATTTGAGTTAGGGGAAGTTTAATGAACATTTCTTTAAAATGGCTAGTTAGTGGAATAATTGTGAGAAAAGTAATATTTTATTAATTAAATGAATTAAATATATATTATAATATTTCATTAATTAAATGAATTAATATAATATATAATCATGTTACATAAATAAATAAATATTAAAATATTAAAATTATGTTTCATTTTGGCGACAAAAATTGATGGATGACTTAACAACTTTTATATATAAGATATTTGACTTAATTTCTCATATTCTACCAATTTCTATCATCAATCACAAAAATAATTATTTAAATAAATCATTCACCTAAATAAATTAAATAAATATATAAATAAACAATTAAATAGAGGTGTTACATCAATCATTTATTTATTTAAGTGTTATCTCATCAAACGATTCATTTATTCTAAAAATCATAGACGATAATAAGAGTAGTAATCCTATCGTACTCACTCCCTTCGGAACCGATATTACGATCATATTCAAATACATTTATTTAAAGAATGATAATTTGTTATTTGTTTTGATATAAAATTTATAAATTGAAGACGCTTTTTTTTTCTTGGTTATAGATGTTGAGGTCGTTTTAAGTTTAAATAAGTTGTTTACTAACTTATATTGTTGTATTGTAGAGTAAATGTAAGTGACTATTTTGATAAATGAGGCGTTATTAAAAAGATATTTGATAATAATACCTCTTATCTTATGCATGTTCAAATTCAAATGTTATGCATAAGGTATGAATGAGAATTGATTATCAATGAGAATGAGAACAAAACAAAATGTCCTATTTTTTTTAGCTATTTTTAATCAATTAATTATTATAAATAAATAAATATTTAAATTTATTTATTTAATAAAGTTATAGAATTTGAGTTAGGGGAAGTTTAATGAACATTTCTTTAAAATGGCTAGTTAGTGGAATAATTGTGAGAAAAGTAATATTTTATTTATTAAATGAATTAAATATATATTATAATATTTCATTAATTAAATGAATTAATATAATATATAATCATGTTACGTAAATAAATAAATATTAAAATATTAAAATTATGTTTCATTTTGGCGCCAAAAATTGATGGATGACTTAAGAACTTTTATATATAAGATATTTGACTTAACTTCTCATATTCTACCAATTTCTATCATCAATCACAAAAATAATTATTTAAATAAATCATTCACCTAAATAAATTAAGTAACTATATAATTAAATCTAGGTGTTAAATCAATCATTTATTTATTTAAGCGATATCTCATCAAAAGATTCATTTATTCTAAAAATCATAGACGGTAATAAGCGTAGTAATCCTATCGTACTCACTCCCTCCGGAACCGATATTACGATCATATTCAAATACATTTATTTAAAGAATGATAATTTGTTATTTGTTTTTATATAAAATTTATAAATTGAAGACACTTCTTTTTCTTGGTTATAGATGTCGAGCGGGCTTCAGCGGCTAATAGTGGTGTGAACCTCGATGGTGTCTCCAACCAGGGGCTGGGTGGTTCTCGAGACGGTGGAAAGAGAGCAACTGTGGGTATGGTAAATAATGCTGGAGGTTTCGGTGCTGCTGACGGGGGTCAACCTGGTCCGATGGGCAACAATTTGAAGGATAGTCTATTCCCGCCTTTCTTTGGGGTTGATGATGACCGAGAGGAAGACAGAGAGGCTGATCAGTTCTCTATGCATAATGAGTCGTTCGGTCAGTATGGTGCCCAACCGCAGAATAAGGAGATTCAGCTGCTGGCTGAAAAGATCAGGGCTTTGGAGAGCTATGCCACTCCCGGGGTCGTAAACATGTCAAACATGGGGCTAGTTGAGGGGATTGCGATCCCACAGAAGTTTAAAGCGCATGCATTTGATAAATACAATGGGAGTTCCTTCCCGGAAACTCATCTGCAAGCATTTGTCCGTAAGATCTCTGCTTACACTATGGACCAAAAGCTGTGGATGTACTTCTTCCAGGACAGCCTATCTAGAGGCTCCTTGGAGTGGTACACCAAGCTTAAGTCGTCTGACATTAAGAGCTGGCAAGATCTTGGCGACGCATTCTTTAAACAGTATCAGTTCAATGCTGATATGGCTCCGAGTCGTACCCAGCTGCAGGGTATGTCTCAGAAGAATAACGAGGGGTTTAAAGAATATGCTCAAAGGTGGAGGGAGTTGGCTGCCAGAGTGCAACCTCCACTGGTGGACAGGGAGATGTCTGATCTCTTTATGGGTACCCTGCAGGGGGCATTCGCGGAGAGAATGGTGGGTTATCCGGTGACAAATTTTGCCGACATAGTGGTGGCCGGTGAGAGGATAGAGAGCTGGCTGAAGCTTGGAAAGATACAGGGTACTGCTTTGTCTTCAGGATCGAAGAAGCCCTTCGGTAATGGCCAGAGGAAGAGAGAGGGTGATACCAGCGCGGTGTACACTCAAAGGGGACCCAGTAGGGATCGTTACTTTCAGCACACTGCTGCAGTAACTATTCCTGCTGATAATCAGCATCATCCTGCACAGCAACAACAGCAATCACCGCAACAACAAAGACAACCATTTCAGCAGAGGCCTCAGAGGGCTGGATATCAAGTCAGGGGGAGGATGAATGATCGGCATTTTGACAGGCCGCCTGTGACATACTCTTTCCTATTGAAAAAGTTGAAGGATCTGGGGCTGGTACAGTTGAGGACCTTGGCACCTATGAGACCTAATCAAAGGCCAGCCAATTTTGATGAAAATGTCAAATGTGAATTCCATTCAGGTGCTCCCGGGCACAGTGTAGAGGACTGCAAAGCTTTTAAGCACGTAGTCCAAGACCTGGTGGATTCAAAAGCAATCAACTTTGCTCCGTCTCCCAACGTGAATGCTAATCCCATGCCCGCGCATGGCCAAAGGGGGTGAATGCTATCTCTGAGGAGGGCCGAATCGGGTTGTTGAGGGTTGATCAGTTGAAGACTCCTCTGGCTGAGGTTAAGAGGCAGTTGATGTTGAATGGGGTTTACCCGGGCTGTGGTGATGGTTGTTCTGAGTGCACTGTTGTTCAGAATGGGTGTGAATTATTGAGAGAGACTGTCCAGGGACTGATGGACAATGGAAGTGTTCAGTTTGAGAGGGCTGATGTGGGGAAAGATGATGTCTCCACCATAACAATTTACTTTGATCCGGTTGATTTGTCTACTCTAGCTGAAGCGGCTCCAATTACCATCACGGTGCCTGGACCAATTTCGTATGACAAAGATGATGTCGTGCCATGGCATTATGGTGGAGAGGTCTACTGTAATGGTGAGAAAGTAGAAGATCAGACTGCAAGTGAAACCACCGTTTCAAAGGTGGATAATGCCGGTCCCAGCGGTTTCACTCGCAGTGGCAGACTGTTTGCTCCTGATGCCTTGAGGGGAGGAGAAGGAGAAAAAGAGAAAAAAGAAAAGGCCGAGGCTTTAGCCAAGGCGAAAGGAAAACAAGTGGTGAATGATAGTACTCCATTAGTGACACCGGCGCCTGTTGGGTCGGAAGAAAAGCTTGATGATGATGCAGAAGAATTCTTAAGGATCATCAAGAAGTCTGAGTACAAACTTGTTGACCATCTGCAGCAAACTCCCTCCAAAATATCGATTCTATCCTTGCTGTTAAGCTCTGAGGGGCATAGGGAGGCTTTGTTGAAAATTCTGAAGAAAGCCTATGTTCCTCAAGAGATAACCATTAACCAGTTGGAGACGGTCGTGTCTAATGTGCATGCCAGCCATGGGTTGGGTTTTACAGACATGGATCTGACTGTGGATGGGAGAAATCACAACCGGGCATTACACATCGCGATCGAATGTAAAGGAGCCGTGCTTTCGCATGTGCTGGTTGATACCGGCTCCTCATTGAATGTGTTGCCGAAGAAAGCTCTGGCTAAGCTGAATTGTGAAGGGTTGATTCTGACTCCCACTGATTTGATAGTGCGGGCATTTGATGGGTCGAAGCGGGCCGTGTTTGGAGAAGTTGAGCTTCCTGTGAAGATAGCCCCAGAGGTGTTTAAGTCTGTTTTCTACGTCATGGACATTCAGCCGGCATACAGTTGCCTGTTGGGTCGACCATGGATCCATGCTGCAGGGGTAGTAACATCGACTTTGCACCAAAAACTGAAATATATCTGGGAAGGGCAGGTTGTCACTGTCTGTGGAGAAGAGGATATATTTGTCAGCCACCTGTCCTCATTCAAATACGTTGAAATGGATGGCGAGATTTGGGAGACGCCAAGTCAAGCATTCGAAACCGTTAAGGTGGAAAATGCTCTTTTTGCCAAAGAAGAGGAGAAATCGTCCATTGCTTCGTACAAACAGGCCGCTGAGGTGGTGAAGAATGGAGAGGCTCCTGGTTGGGGCAGGATGATGGATATCTCTGCAAAGAAAGACCGCTTCGGAGTGGGGTATCAGCCTGGCAGAGGCTCATCTGGACAAGGAAGAGGACGTCATATGTCGGTCACCTTCACTAGTGCCGGAATGCTGGATCCGGATCACATCTGCATGATGAGTGAGGAAGCTGATAGCGACTGCGAAATTGACCAATGGATAAAGCCGTGCGCACCAGGGATGGGAATCCAGAACTGGAAGGCTGAAAAGATCATCCAGGTCACTCTGCTTGAAGAGTAATATTTTTCCTGTTTCAATTTTATTTGCATGAAAGCCATACGTGTTGCCCGACACGTATTGGTTCATTGT
This sequence comes from Lathyrus oleraceus, assembly GCF_024323335.1. Lineage (NCBI taxonomy): Eukaryota > Viridiplantae > Streptophyta > Magnoliopsida > Fabales > Fabaceae > Lathyrus > Lathyrus oleraceus. Next base: position 27,228 of record NW_026113045.1, read on the forward strand.
AAGGGCCACCTCATGTTTAAATTTGCAAATTTGCATCATTAATAAAAGGATGTTTTTCAGTTAAAAGCGGTGTTCCCTGTTTTTCATTTATTTTTGCAGTTTAAAAATAAAAATAAAAACAAAATAAAAATGGCAATGTCTTCATCTTTTTCTTTTCAATTTGTCTCTTTCCGGTTCTAAAGCAATGCATGAATCAACATTCATGCAGATGCGATCATTCTCCGGATCTCATTGATAACAATCCTGTTACACCTCTGTATAACTTCGACAATCCAATCTATCATGCTGAAGAAGAAGACGAAGAAGATTGTGAACTGCCAGGGGAGTTAGCCAGGTTGTTGAAACAAGAGGAGAAGGTGATTCAGCCGCACGAGGAACCGATTGAGGTTGTGAATCTGGGTACCGACGAGGTCAAGAAAGAAGTGAAAATCGGGGCTGCTTTGGAGGAAAGTGTCAAGAGCAGAATGGTGGCATTGTTGAAAGAGTATGTCGACATCTTTGCCTGGTCTTATCAAGATATGCCAGGGTTGGATACCGATATCGTTGTGCATAAGCTACCGTTGCGAGCAGATTGTCCTCCGGTAAAGCAGAAGTTGCGCAGGACTCGACCTGACATGGCAATGAAAATTAAAGAGGAAGTGCAGAAGCAGTGGGATGCTGGTTTCCTTGCTGTCACTAATTATCCGCCATGGGTCGCAAATATTGTGCCAGTCCCGAAGAAAGATGGGAAGGTGAGAATGTGTGTGGACTACCGAGATCTGAATAGAGCTAGTCCGAAGGATGACTTTCCATTACCTCACATTGATGTGTTGGTAGATAATACAGCTCAATTCTCGATGTTTTCCTTCATGGATGGTTTTTCTGGCTATAATCAAATCAAAATGTCGCCAGATGATATGGAGAAAACAACGTTCATCACACCGTGGGGCACTTTTTGTTACAAGGTGATGCCATTCGGTCTCAAGAACGCCAGTGCTACTTATCAGAGGGCCATGGTGACTTTGTTTCATGATATGATTCATCATGAAATTGAATGCTATGTGGATGACATGATAGCAAAGTCCCAGACAGAAGAGGGGCATTTGGTAGATCTGGCCAAGTTGTTCGACCGGCTGAGACAGTTCAGACTGAGGTTGAATCCGAACAAGTGCACGTTCGGAGTGCGGTCCGGTAAATTGCTGGGGTTCATTGTAAGCGAGAAAGGAATCGAGGTTGATCCTGCAAAAGTAAAAGCAATAAGAGAAATGCCTGAACCGAGAACAGAGAAGGAGGTTCGTGGTTTCTTAGGTAGATTGAACTACATTTCACGGTTCATATCTCATCTAACAGCCACGTGTGAACCTATATTCAAATTGTTGAGAAAAGATCAAACGGTCAGGTGGAATAATGATTGCCAAGCGGCATTTGAAAAAATAAAAGAGTATTTGCAGGAGCCTCCGATTCTGATGCCTCCTGTGGAGGGACGACCGTTAATTATGTACCTGACGGTCCTCGAGGGGTCTATGGGGTGTGTATTGGGGCAGCATGACGAGTCTGGTCGAAAAGAGCATGCCATATACTACCTTAGCAAAAAGTTTACCGACTGTGAAACAAGATATTCACTACTCGAGAAGACTTGTTGTGCTTTGGTCTGGGCTGCTCGCCGACTAAGGCAGTACATGCTGGTTCATACCACTTTATTGATTTCCAAGATGGATCCAATCAAGTACATTTTTGAGAAGCCAGCATTGACCGGACGGGTTGCGAGGTGGCAAATGATTTTGACAGAATATGATATACAGTATACTTCTCAGAAAGCAATCAAGGGGAGTGTATTGTCTGATTACCTCGCCCAGCAACCCATTGATGATTATCAACCGATGAAGTTTGAATTCCCTGATGAGGACATCATGTTTCTCAAATCGAAAGATTGTGAGGAACCAATCCCGGAGGAGGGGCCTGACCCTGAATCCGAATGGATTCTGATGTTTGATGGGGCCGTTAACGTGAATGGTAGCGGTGTTGGTGCTGTTTTGGTTACGCCGAAAGGATCCCATATTCCTTTTGCTGCCCGGCTAACATTTGAGTGCACCAACAACGTGGCTGAATATGAAGCTTGTATATTGGGGATTGAAGAGGCGATTGATTTGAGGATCAAGAACCTTGTCATATATGGAGATTCAGCTCTGGTGGTAAATCAAGTTAACGGAAAATGGTATACGCATCAATCTCATTTAGTTCCATATCGGGATTATACGAGGAGATTGTTGATGTTTTTCACCAAGGTGGTATTGCATCATGTGCCCAGAGAGGAGAATCCTTTGGCAGATGCTTTGGCTACTCTGGCCGCCTTGATTAAGGTACAGTGGTGGAATCAGTTCCCCAGTGTGGAAGTAGGTCGTCTGGATAGACCGGCTTATGTGTTTGCTGTTGATACAACATCTGATGATGAGAAGCCGTGGTATTACGATATCAAGCGCTATCTAGAGACTCAAGAGTATCCTGAGGGAGCATCTAAAAAGGACCGAAAGACTCTGCGGAGGTTGGCCATGGTGTTTTATCTGAATAAGGATGGGGTTCTGTACAAAAGGAATTTCGATTGGGTCTTGCTCAGATGTGTCGATGACAAGGAAGCAAGCCAATTAATGAAAGAGGTTCATGAAGGGTCGTTCGGTACCCATGCCAGTGGGAATGCAATGGTAAAGAAGCTGCTGAGAGCAGGTTATTACTGGATGACAATGGAGGCCCAATGTTTCAATTTCGTGCGGAAGTGTCATAAATGCCAGATTTATGCTGACAAGGTGCACGTGCCTCCAAATCCGTTGAGTTTAATGTCGTCTCCGTGGCCGTTTGCTATGTGGGGCATTGATATGATCGGAAAGATAGAGCCTACGGATTCGTATGGGCACCGGTTCATATTGGTGGCTATTGATTACTTCACCAAGTGGGTGGAAGCAGCCTCTTATACGAATGTGACAAAGCAGGTCGTTGCCAGATGTAACACCTCAAAATTTGCCCTCCTCTCTTGGGACCAGCTAACATATTGCATATCATTTTGTAGGTCATTAGGCATTGCATATTGCATATCATGTGGTTACATTGTGCAAGTCATTCTCCTAAGTCTTGGTCAGAAGATGAGGAGGTTATGGTGCAAGCTAGGGTTTCATTGGACTGGATCATTAATCATCTGAGGTTGGTGATTCAAATTAGGGTTTCATTTCTCAAGGAGATTGGTCTTCATCTTGGTTGAAAGGATACATCATCATCATCATGGTCTTGATATCATCATAAGATTCAAGAGATTGATCAGATACCTTGAGATTAGGGTTTTGACCACTGGTCAACCCTAATCAGTTGTATTAGGCCAATCAGGGCATGGCAAGGAGATGGGGTCTATGATGGATATGGGGATCATTTCATGATTGTATTGAGCTTATGAAGGCTAGGGTTTCATCCTTGAGCCATTTCCTCAGAGAATTGGGGCTCAACTTGATCAGTGCTTTGCCAAATTCATCTATCAGTTGAAAAAGTCAACTGTGGTCAACTGTGCTTGATTTTATGGATTTGGAGGTGGGAGAGAGTTGGATACACTTCGTTCATGTTGAAACAAGTTTCATTTGACATGTCAAAGCTCAAGAATGAAGAAAATAAAGTCAGACAAAAAATTGCCAAAAATAGAAAGTGACTTGTAATGGAAGTTTCCAAAAATGGAAAGTTTTTCACCACAAAATTACATGTCCAAAAAAGCTTCAAATGAAAATTTGTCCAACATGAAAGTTGTAGATCTTTCTCTTACCTTTCCAAAAAGTCTAAGAACTTGAAATTCCCATGTATGGTTGACAAGTTATGGTCCATTCATTTTCCAAAAATACCTATAATCAAAGTGGCATAACTTTCACATGGAATGTCCAAAATGGATGATCTTTTTATGAGCAAACCCCATTTCACATGTACTTTCATGGTGTGTGATCCAAATTCATCAGAAATGGTCAATGCAAAAAGTCAATTTTTAAGTGGACTATGTTGAATTTTTGGTGTGAGATAGTGAATTTGAGCAATACTTGGAATTTGGACATGAAACCAATGCCAACATACTCCAAATGCAAAATATGACTTGTGCCAACTGGTTTTTGCTGTCACATTGCCCAAATTGGAAAGGTCATTTTTGCCCTTGCACTTAAAGTGGCATTTTCACTAATTTCACTCATTTTTGATAATTGAGATTAAGGAAGTGGATTAAGGAGGAGTATATATTGTTAATCATAACAGAAATGCTAATCACAATCACACTTCTCAAGAATTGTAACAAACTTTCCCTCCATTTTCTCAAAATTCTCTCAAAAGCTTCATCACTTTTTTCAAGATTTCTTCACCAATTCTCAATCAAATTGCTTGATTCTTTTTTATTCGTCTTCCACAAACCTTCTTGAAGATCTGTTTTGCTATATCATTGCCAAAAGCTCCAAGAATCAAGACTGTTCAAGGTTTGCACAACAATGGAGTTTTGAGATTTCTTCCAATTGAAGCAACATTGAGCTTAGCTGGTCACTCCATTCACCTTCCTGAACCTTGTGCTACATCTGTTTTGGCTTTGGCATCGTGAATCATCAAGATCAAGCACTGCCATAATCACAAGGTGTTTTTTCGAATCTCATTATTGCGTGAATTGTTATGTGCGTTTTGTAGGTCTTCCAACGTAGATTAACATGATATGCATAGTTTTTGAATTGGTTAAGTATTGAGAGAGTAATCTGAATTTGAAGTTTGATATGCGTTTCTTTTTTGGATCGATCCCGTTGCCATGCTTAGAGTTAGGTTAAATGGAATACATATTCGTAATGTACATGTTCATACGGTTCTTTTGACTATAAGTTTGTGCGTTTTGGTTGAGTTTGGATGTTCTTGATTTTCTGGAGATTCTGGATGAGTTCTTGTTGAAGAATGCTCAAGAACAAGCGCTAGATCCATTTTCCTGCGCTTCAGTTTAAAATTCGTGTTTACCGCCAAGCTTATCCAATCATAGCGTGCCATCTAATGTAAACAGAACGGCGTCGTTTTGCTCAGTGGTTTAAGTATTACGCTTTTGCCATTGTCTCATTAATTAATTATTTTATTTCATTTCTTTTTCTTATTCTTTTTCATTTTGTTACATGAACTTGTAAAATTCATAACTCACTCATTTCTTGTCCAATTTTGGTGAGATTTTTTTCATGATGATCATTGAGATGTGTAGAATTTAATCATGACTTTTGTGGAATTTTTGCATGTGTAGAAAATTAATTGGCCTAGGGTTTACTTGATGTTGTCACATTTGCACATACCATGCCATATCCTTCATGAAATGATGGTGCTTTCACATAAATGGTTGAAAATTTTTGTGCCTGTTCTGGACATCTTGATGGTGATTTTCATGTAGAGTTTGTGATTTTTGGATACTTAGTTGATGAGATATGTTTTTTTGATTAGAGGTGTGACAATTTGTGTCACACCAGGCTAGGTCAACTTCTTGATTTTATTTAAAATGCCTAGAGATGTTGATTTGAGCTGAAATTTTGCATGATTGAACATTGATATGTTGAGATCACATGTGATTTTGTCTGGAATTTTTGATGGAGTTTTCTAATTGATTGATGATTTTCTTCTCTGTGTGGTCATTTAGTGACATTGTGTGACACATGATGGTAATTCATTTGTGAAATTCTCATAGTGTATTGGATGAAGATGAAATTTGACATGGGGATTGTAGACACATTATAGGACATTGTGGTTTTGATCCCATTCATTTCTTCATTGTTGTCACTGTTTTATGATTTTTGGAAGTTAATGCTTGTTTGGATGCCTTGTTTTGGCTTGTATAAATGTGTCTGGACTTCTTGATTTTCATTGACCTACTTCCTTTTGTCCAATTGAGCTGAAAATTGACATACTATGTCTTGAATGTGTCCTGTTTAGGTGTGAATTTTTGTGGAATTAATTGAATTGTTTTGGTATGCTTTTGATTGAGATAGTTCTGTTTAGTCATTTGGAGTTGCAAATTGCATGTTTGGTGCTATTTTGTGCATAAAATGATAATGGTGAATGGTATGAGCATGGGACCAATTGCATTTGTTTCTAAATTGGTTGAATGTGATTTTGGATAAATTTCACTTGCTGTTTTGATTTTTTTATCTCCTTTGGACCCTAGGCTTGGCCTAGTGGTCTAGTTTCTCACATTTGGTTTGGATTTTCAGGTTGAAATGCAAAAGGCATAAAGAGAACAATGCAAGTTATAAATTGAGTTTGTTTGATGTTGTCAACTGACATTGATTTTGTGTTATAGGATTTGATGCTTGAGCTTGGGCTCATGGCTTGCACTTATGTGCATTAACTTGTGTTGACTGTACAAATTGACTGTTTGACTTTTGCTGTTTACTGTTGGTTTGTCTGAGTATTGATGATACTTGATTGATTTCAGGTACATTTAGTTGCTTACAGTTCCTTGAGAACTTGCTTGCTGTTGCTTGGTTTTTAAACCAGTTGAGGTAGAATCTCTATACTTCATGTAGTCTGGAAGACCTGGCCTGTTACTTGGCCAGGCAACTGTCTGAAGTCCTCCTTAAGAGGCGATGTTTGTGATTGTTTACTTTTGTGCCAAGCAGGTAAAGACCTCTATGAGGCAATGGGCGGAACCCAAGGGATATGCAATCTATCCCCCGCTATTCTGTTGAGTCGTCCCTCTGCTCACACCACTGTGTTGATGCATTGGGACACAAACCCAAGATCTTGTACTTTGTACAGTTGTGTCAGAGTCCTTGAGCGTAGAAGGGTCCCTCCATTATGGACCCACGCTCCTTTGTCTGAAGCTCTCCCTGGCCAGGGATAAGAGCTGTGAAGTCTAATCTTCACTCACCTTTCATCTGCTTCACCCTGACTCTCAATGTCAGGGTTAAGAGCGAATACTACCTTGTACAGATGACTTGCCTCAGCAGTCCACCCTTGTTTGAGCCTCACTTGACTGGATATAGTGTGTGCTATGTGAAATGTTTGTTTTATTTTGATTGATGCTTGTATGCTTGCTTTCTTCCTGGATAGGATTAGCTTGCTGTTGTGCAAGTAGGTAGAAACCACAACATAGGGCAATGATGCATGATAACACTAGGCTCGAGTACAGCTCCCTGGTAGTGTGTCTCCCCTTGGTTTCTGGCTAGATTTTCTTTCCCTTTCAGGGGAACTACATCGCCCTGATCCTCGTTCCAGACGAGGTATGTAGGCAGGAGACCGTGCGAGGTCTCTCCGGGCACTTTTTTTTCTTTTTGTGTGTGTTTGCTTGTTATCTTCTTGTGTGTCAGGATATGGATGTAAGCCCAGCGATTGGCTGTCCGTATCCTGATTGTGTGTTTGGTTCGGATGCCGATGTAAGTCCAGTGATTGGCGGTCGGGCTCCACGTTTGCCTTCTTATGTGTGTTTTGGTTCGGATGCTGATGTAAGTCCAGTGATTGGCATTCAGGCTCCATGTTTGCCTGTGTTTGTGTTTGCTTGTTTGGCGTGCGTGAGCCGAACTACGGCAGCTCTGATTCTCGTTCCAGATGAGATACGTAGGCATAGGATGCGACGTCCTATCGAGCTCTCTTCCTCTTAACCCCACATGCGTTCCTTGTGTGTGTGTGATGTTTGTTCTGGCAACCTTTTCTTTCTTTTAGAGCGTGGATCCCGTCGAGTACGACGGACGTGAGGGGTGCTAATACCTTCCCCTTGCGTAACCGACTCCCTTACCCTTTCTCTTTGGTCGCGAGACCATGCTTTTTCCAGGTTTCTCTGAGCGTTTCCTTTCCCTATTTTGGGATAAATAACGCGCAGTGGCGGCTCTGTTTGTTCTTGTTTTAGCCCGCCGGTTGTTTTTCGCGGATGCGACACCAGATTCCTCAAGAGAGACATCATTTGCAGATATGGGGTTCCCGTGAGGATCATTACTGATAATGGTTCTAATTTGAACAATAAGATGATGGCAGAACTGTGCCGGGAATTCAAATTGAGCATCACAATTCTTCTCCCTATCGTCCGAAGATGAATGGGGCGGTTGAGGCAGCCAATAAGAATATAAAGAAGATTGTGCAAAAGATGGTGGTAACCTACAAAGATTGGCATGAGATGTTAGCGTTTGCATTGCACGGGTATCGAACATCGGTGCGCACATCTACCGGGGCAACTCCTTTTTCTTTGGTGTATGGAATGGAAGCGGTGCTACCGGTTGAAGTTCAGATTCCCTCTTTGAGAGTCCTGATGGACGTGAAATTGCAAGAGGCGGAATGGGTAAGAACCCGGTACGAAGAGTTGAGCCTGATAGAGGAAAAGAGGTTGACGGCCATCTGTAATGGGAAGTTATACCAGCAGCGGATGAAGCGTGCTTTTGACAGAAAGGTACGACCTCGGGTATATCACGTAGGTGATATGGTGCTGAAAAGGATCCTTCCTCCTCAAAACGATCGTCGGGGAAAATGGACACCTAATTATGAAGGTCCATTCGTGGTCAAAAAGGTCTTCTCTGGCGGAGCCTTGTTGTTAACGACCATGGATGGCGAGGATTTTCCATCCCCTGTGAATGCGGACGCAGTTAAAAAATACTTCGTATAAAGAGACCCGCTGGACGAAAAGAATAAAAGAGTCCAGGCAAAAATGGGCATCCCGGCGAACCAAAAAACAGAAAGAAAAGGTTCGGGCAAAAATTAGGGATAAAAATGAAAATTTGTACACCCGGCAAGTCGAAAACCTGAAAAGGCGACTTAGGCAAAAGAGGGATTGAAACGAACAACTGCGTCCGGCATGATCGTTTGCGCTTTGGTTAAAGCATCATGGATAATCCCCGGTAGGGATCAATTGGAATCGTCTTATTCAGAAGGCAGAAAACATGGAGAGTCTGAGGACATATGGGGTGTAACCGAGTTGGAACTCGATGAGATCACGGGTTTCACATTGCCATTAGGATAGATTTTTCCTTTTGTGCGCAATTACCTCTTTTCAGGAATTGCTTCCTTTGTATTGCTCGGTTTTGAGCCACACTTTTTCAATCAATAAAATGCATATTCAGTCAAATAATTTTGTTTTTGTTTTTCATTACCGCTTTGATTGCAAAAACATCCGATTATTTTGATAAAGAATCTTGCATTTTAAGACAAATAGGTCCCTTCCAATGCATGCTTATAAGATTGAAACTTGAAATCTTATTCGGAAGGTTGAGTGACCCAAGTGTTGAAATCTTGACACGCCTGGGGCATGGTTTTATCTAACGATCTCTTTTGCAGGAACTGTTAGGTATTTTCCCTCACTTGCAGGTTGTGATGTGGAAGCTATTGACAAAACAGTCCCCATGAAGTCCAATCAGGGACGAATGGATAGAAGAACGGTGAAGAGACGACGACGAGACGTACGACGACCCTTGATTTTAATCAAAGAAGACTCTTCAAAGTCTGAAGATTGGAAGGTCTGTATAAATCCCAGGAGTTCGCTCTCCGTCGAGAACGGAGCGGTTTGAAATACAAGAGGATGGAGCAGAAAAGGTCCAGACGAGTCTGGGAGTTCTCAAAATTGGAAAGCCGACACGGGAGTTGGACCGTGAATGCTGTGGTTCGACGAGTCGACGGGTGTTCAGCAACAGATTGTCCTCCTCCCCAAGCAGAGTCGGAATGACTAAATCCCCAGCAGATTCAAGGTCTGTGGATTCCCTAGCAGGGTCAGGATGGTTATCCCCAGCAAGTTTTAGATTGATGCTTCCCCAGTTGCCAGGCCTGGAGGTTGTTATTCCCCAGCGGAGGTATCTGTGAGGGTTTCCCAAGCAGAGTCAGGATGTAGATCCCCAGCAAGTCAAAGACTGTTGTTTCCCCACAGAGAGCGTTGGTGGTTCTTATCCCTAGCGATATCCCCAAGCGGATCGGGGGCAAAGGAGGTTTTCCCCAGCAAGGGTTGCCTTTTCCTAGCAGCAGTGCTATTCCCCAGCAGGGTGGAAATTGGAGTGTTGACGAGTTCCTCAACAGAGTGTCTCGAACTCCCCAGAAGAGTCCCTCGAGGGGGATGCCTTTTTATACATTCATCATGTAGACTAAGCATAGCATATTGCATAACAAATCGCGTAGCATTTTCATAATTATGGAGCATTACGCAGAAAAATCAATCATGCATCATTATTGCTAGCATAAAGCTAGTCTCAAGCCGTGGTTATCGTTTGAGAGGTGGTTGTGCTCGAAGAGGAAGGTGTTACTCCGAGGAGTCTAGCATCATGAATTTGAATCAAAGGTATTTCCCAGTATTGCGATACTGAAGGAAGGGTTTCTGTCGAGCAGAGATGGGAATGTTAATCAAAGAAATTTTTGGGGTCCAAAAAAGAAAAAACAAGAAAGAATAATCCCCAGCTAAACGCGAAGTGTTTGTGTGCTAGGGCGGAATAAAGAATAGCCGGTTCGTGGCGTGTTATCCCCAGCATGGGTCTTTGGCATGCGTGCCGACTCACTTATCACTGTTTTGTTATCTTCACCGATGCTGATAGGCATGAAGAATTTTCCGGTGTTCAGACCGAGGGGTATCCAGACCGAGATGGTATTCAGACCAGTTTTCCGGTGTCCAGACCGAGGCGGGTATTCAGACCGATGTGGCGCTCAGGCCAAGTTTCCGATTTTCAGATCGAAGAAGTTTCCGACGATCAAGTTGAAGTACTTATGGTATCCAGACCAGTTTTCCGGTGTCCAGACCGAGGCGGGTATTCAGACCGATGTGGCGCTCAGGCCAAGTTTCCGATTTTCAGATCGAAGAAGTTTCCGACGATCAGGTTGAAGTACTTATGGTATCCAGACCAGTTTTCCAGTGTCCAGACCGAGGCGGGTATTCAGACCGATGTGGCGCTCAGGCCAAGTTTCCGATTTTCAGATCGAAGAAGCTTCCGACAATTAGATCGATGCAGCTTGTGGCAGTCAGGCCAGTTTTCCGGTATCCAGACCGAAGTGGTGTTCAGACCAAAGTGGTGTTCAGACCAAAGTGGCGTTCAGGCTAATCTTCCGGTATTCAGACCGACGTCAATATTCTCATATTCCGGTGTTCAGTATTCAGACTGAAGGGAGGCGTTCAGGCCTTGGTTATCTCTGTGTTACCAGTTATCCATATATTTTTGTTTCGGTATTCAGGCCGACTTTCTCCGTACCAGACGGATTTTTCTTCAAGATTGTTTCTTCGCCGATTCTGACAGGCATTGTTAATTATTTCCCATCAGAGTGCAAATTGTTCGTCTGTTCTTGGTATTCAATCACTCTTCATCCTGATCATCTGAAAGTCGAGGCTATTCATATTGACAGGTTCACAGTGGATTGAATAGGGGCAGCTGTAACACCTCAAAATTTGCCCTCCTCTCTTGGGACTAGCTTAACATATTGCATTTCATTTGTAGGTCATTAGGCATTGCATAATTTCATATCATGTGGCTACATTGAGCAAGTCATCCTCCTAGGTCTTGGTCAGAAGATAAGAGGTTGAAATTCAAGCTAAGGGTTTCATTGGATTGATCACTAATCATCTGAGGGTTGGTAATTCAAATCAGGGTTTCATGGCTCCTCAAGGGGATTGAGTTTCATCTTGGTTGAAATGGTACATCGTCATCATCATGGTTTTGTCATCACCAAGAGATTGATCAGATACCTTGAGATTAGGGTTTTGACCTCTGGTCAACCCTAATCAGTTGTATTGGGCCAATCAGGGCTTGGCAAGGAGATGAGGTTTTCAATGGATATGGGGATCATTTTATGATTATATGGAGCTTATGGAAGCTAGGGTTACATGGTTGAGCCATTTCATCAGAAGTTTGAGGCTCAACTTGATCAGTGCATAGCCAGATTCATCTATCAGTCAGAAAAGTCAACTGTGGTCAACTGTGCCTGAATTGATGGATTTGGAGGTGGGAGAGGGTTAGATACACTTCATTCATGTCTAAAAAAGTTTCATTTGACATTTCAAACATCAAGAATGAAGAAAATAAAGTCAGATGAAAACTTTCCAAAAATAGAAAGTGACTTGTAATTGAAAACTGCCAAAAATGGAAAGTTTTTCACCTCAAAATTACGTGTCCAAAAATGCTTCAAATGAAATTTTGTTCAACATGAAAGTTGTAGATATTGCTCTCACCTTTCCAAAAAGTCAAAGAACATGAATTTCTCATGTGTGGTTGGCAAGTTATGGATTGATCATTGTCCAAAAAAGTGGAATTTCAAAGTGGCATAACTTTTGATTCATTTGGCCAAATTGAGTGAGGTTTCTTTGAGCAAACTCCATTTGACATGTACTATCATGATCTATCATCACATTTCATTGAAAACTTTCACATAAAAATGTCATTTTTCAAGTGTTCATTTTAAAAATTGGTGGGAAAAAAGGTCAATTTCCAAAATACAAGGCATTTGCACACAAAACCTTTTCCAACACATCATGAACATCAAATAGGACTTGCTTGAACTGGTTTTGTACGGTTGCATTGGCTGAATTAGAAGAGGGCATTTTGGCCAATTATGCATAAACCTCATTTTGCTAATTCACTTCCAATTTGCCTAATTGTGATTAACACTTGGATTAAGACATGGTATAAGATCATAATCATAACAGAAAATGATAATCACATTTCATTTCTCAGATCTAACAAACTTTTCATCCAAAAACCTCTCAATTTTCTTCGAACTTCTTCACACTTTTTCACCATTTTCCATTGAATTGCTTCATTCTTTTTGCTGTTTCTTGTGTGATCTCTCTTCTGCAGGACCTTGTGAAGAACTGTTGATCAAAACCTTGGCCAAAGCATTGAGGAATTGGAACTGTTGCATCCAAGAACATTCATGGCAGTTTGAAGATTCTACAATCTGGAGTTGTTTTGAACTGAAAGAACTCTTCCATTCATCTTCTGCATCATCAAGCATTATCTGTTTTCAACTTTTGGACTTTGAAACGCGCGAAATCACCAACTGCATCATCATAAGGTTAGATTTCGATCTCAACCATTGCCAAAATCATGATATGGCTTGTGTAGATCTAAGTTCATAGAGCACGATGCAGCTTGTAGTTTTGATTTTCATTAAGAATCGAGTGAGAAATCTGGAATTTAAGATTTGATGTCAAAGTTTCTTTTGATCGATTTGTTCAGCATGTTAGGAATTAGGTTAAAGCATGTGGATATTCTTGATGTACGTGATTAGACGAGTTCAGTGATATATGATTTGTCCATTTTCGTGCATATTTGTTCTTGATGAATTTTCTGGTGATGAATGTTGATGAATGATGAAGAACGCGTCCAGATTTTCTGTTTGATCCATTTGCCTGACTTTCATTTTTTGAATTCTGTTTCCCGCGGCTTCTGGCCATTCACGCTTCGCCAAGTCACTTAATGAAACTCAGCGTTTCATTAAGTGATCCCAATATTTACGAAATTGCCACTGGCGCCATTTTATTTCATTTAAATTCTTAAATCTTTATTTCATTTCATCACCAAACTTCAAAAAATCACAATTAATTCATGGATGATCCAAATTGAGTGACGATTTTTGCATTCATCTCCAATTTCTCTCTAGTTTTTTTTAGGTATGATAATAAAAGTTGTGCCTGGTTGATTTTTGATTTTGTCTAGAGGCTTTGGTCATGTATGCTTTATGTGTATGTTTTTCCATTTCATTCATGAAATAATGATGCCTTATCCAAAATGTGTGAAATTTTACATGCATGTTCTTGACTCTTTCCTGGTGATTTTGGTATATAGTTTGCCAATTTTGAGTTTCTGGTTTGAGAGATATGATGTGATCAAGTTGAGTGTGACAATGTGTGTCACACTATGTTATGTCAACTTCATGAATTTTGTTTCCATGCTTATTGAATGCCATTTGCCCTGGATTTTTGCATGTGATTCCCTATAGATGTTAGGTTTAACCATGATTTTTTGTAGGATGTTTTGATCAATTTCCTATTTGATTGGGATTTTATTTTCTGTTTAGTCACTTGTTGACTTTTTGTGAGACATGTTTGTATTTGATTTGTGAAATTCTGGTTATTAATTGGATGGATGTGAAATTTTGTGGAGTGACTGTAGACATCTTGAAGTACATCTTGGTTTTGGTCTCATTCATTTATCATATTTTATTTCTGTTTTGTGATGTATGGAAGTTGATGTATGTTTTGATGCCATGTATGAGCTTGCTTGAACTTGTCTGGACTTTTTGAATTTCATTGACCTACTTCCCATTATCCAAATGCCATGAAATTTGATATGCTTCTCATTGAATGTTTTCTATTTAAGCTTGAATTTTCTGGGAATTTATTGAGCTATTTTGGTATTGGTTTGATTGTGATCATTCTGTTTGCTCCAATGTGATTCCAAAGTGCATAGTTTGAGATGTTTTGTGTATGAAATGGATTTGGTGCATAGTTTTGATGTGAGACCAATTGGACTTTATTCTTGATTGTTTGATTGTGGTTTTGGTTAATTTTCACTTGCTGTTTTGAATTTTTCACCTCCTTTTGACCCTAGGCTTGTCCTAGTGGTCTTGGTTCTCATATTTGAGTTTGGCTTTTCAGGTTAAGAGGCAAATGCTTTAAGGAGATTAATGCAAGTTGATTGAGTTTGGTTGCTTGTTGTGAACTAACTTGTTTGTTTTGTAGGGTGCTTAGCTCACTTGCTTTGAGCTTGTGCTTTGCACAGATGATTGATTGCATTGTCTGTTGGCTCTTATGCTGTTTGTTTTGACTTTGTGATTGGTATACTGATTGTATTTGATTGATTTCAGGTACATTAGTTGCTAATAGTTCTTTGAGAACTTGCTGTGCTGCTGCTTGGTTGTATAAACCAATTGAGGTAGAATTTCTTTTCTCCATGTAGTCTGGAAGACCTGGCCTGTTACTTGGCCAGGCAACTGTCTGAAGTCCTCCTTAAGAGGCAATGTTTGTGCTTGTTTATTTTTGTCCCCAAGCAGGAAAAGACCTTGATTAAGGCAATTGGCAGAACCCAAGGGATGTGCAATCCATCCCCTGCTATTCTTGTTGAGTTGTCCCTCTGCTCACACCACTGTGTTGATGCATTGGGATATTAACCCAAGTTCTTGTACAGTTGTGCAGTTGAGTCAGAGTCATGAGTGTAGAAGGGTTCCCACTTTCTGAACCCACACTCCTTTGTCTGAAGCTCTCCCTGGCCAGGGATAAGAGCTGTGAGGCACACCCCTCACTCCCACTTCGTCTGGCTTCACCCTGACTCTCAATGTCAGGGTTAAGAGCCAACACCACCCTGACACAGTTGTGTTGCTTTTGCAACTTAACCCTTGATTGAGCCCACATCTGTCTGTATATAGTGTGTGCTAACTGTGAATGTTTGATTTGTTTTGTTTATGCTTGCATGCTTTGATAAATGAGATGGTATTAAGAAGATATTTGATAATAATACCTCTTATCTTATGCATGTTCAAATTCAAATGTTATGCATAAGGTATGAATGAGAATTGATTATCAATGAGAATGAGAACAAAACAAAATGTCCTATTTTTTTAAGCTATTTTTAATCAATTAATTATTATAAATAAATAAATATTTAAATTTATTTATTTAATAAAGTTATAGAATTTGAGTTAGGGGAAGTTTAATGAACATTTCTTTAAAATGGCTAGTTAGTGGAATAATTGTGAGAAAAGTAATATTTTATTAATTAAATGAATTAAATATATATTATAATATTTCATTAATTAAATGAATTAATATAATATATAATCATGTTACATAAATAAATAAATATTAAAATATTAAAATTATGTTTCATTTGGCGACAAAAATTGATGGATGACTTAACAACTTTTATATATAAGATATTTGACTTAACTTCTCATATTCTACCAATTTCTATCATCAATCACAAAAATAATTATTTAAATAAATCATTCACCTAAATAAATTAAGTAAATATATAATTAAATCGAGGTGTTACATCAATCATTTATTTATTTAAGCGATATCTCATCAAACGATTCATTTATTCTAAAAATCATAGACGGTAATAAGAGTAGTAATCCAATCGTACTCACTCCCTCCGGAACCGATATTACGATCCTATTCAAATACATTTATTTAAAGAATGATAATTTGTTATTTGTTTTTATATAAATTTATAAATTGAAGACACTTTTTTTTCTTGGTTATAGATGTTGAGGTCGTTTTAAGTTTAAATAAGTTGTATACTAACTTATATTGTTGTATTGTAGAGTAAGTGTAAGTGACTATTTGATAAGTGAGGCGGTATTAAGAAGATATTTGATAATAATACCTCTTATCTTATGCATGTTCAAATTCAAATGTTATGCATAAGGTATGAATGAGAATTGATTATCAATGAGAATGAGAACAAAACAAAATGTCCTATTTTTTTTAGCTATTTTTAATCAATTAATTATTATAAATAAATAAATATTTAAATTTATTTATTTAATAAAGTTATAGAATTTGAGTTAGGGGAAGTTTAATGAACATTTCTTTAAAATGGCTAGTTAGTGGAATAATTGTGAGAAAAGTAATATTTTATTAATTAAATGAATTAAGTATATATTATAATATTTCATTAATTAAATGAATTAATATAACATATAATCATGTTACATAAATAAATAAATATTAAAATATTAAAATTATGTTTCATTTTGGCGACAAAAATTGATGGATGACTTAACAACTTTTATATATAAGATATTTGACTTAACTTCTCATATTCTACCAATTTCTATCATCAATCACAAAAATAATTATTTAAATAAATCATTCACCTAAATAAATTAAGTAAATATATAAATAAATAATTAAATCGATGTGTTACATCAATCATTTATTTATTTAAGCGTTATCTCATCAAACGATTCATTTATTCTAAAAATCATAGACGATAATAAGAGTAGTAATCCTATCGTACTCACTCCCTTCGGAACCGATATTACGATCATATTCAAATACATTTATTTAAAGAATGATAATTTGTTATTTGTTTTTATATAAATTTTAAATTGAAGACACTTTTTTTTCTTGGTTATAGATGTTGAGGTCGTTTTAAGTTTAAATAAGTTGTTTACTAACTTATATTGTTGTATTGTAGAGTAAGTGTAAGTGACTATTTTGATAAGTGAGGCGGTATTAAGAAGATATTTGATAATAATACCTCTTATCTTATGCATGTTCAAATTCAAATGTTATGCATAAGGTATGAATGAGAATTGATTATCAATGAGAATGAGAACAAAACAAAATGTCCTATTTCTTTAGCTATTTTTAATCAATTAATTTATAAATAAATAAATTTTAATTTATTTATTTAATAAAGTTATAGAATTTGAGTTAGGGGAAGTTTAATGAACATTTCTTTAAAATGGCTAGTTTAGGAATAATTGTGAGAAAAGTAATATTTTATTAATTAAATGAATTAAATATATATTATAATATTTCATTAATTAAATGAATTAATATAATATATAATCATGTTACATAAATAAATAAATATTAAAATATTAAAATTATGTTTCATTTTGGCGACAAAAATTGATGGATGACTTAACAACTTTTATATATATGATATTTGACTTAACTTCTCATATTCTACCAATTTCTATCATCAATCACAAAAATAATTATTTAAATAAATCATTCACCTAAATAAATTAAATAAATATATAATTAAATCGAGGTGTTACCATCAATCATTTATTTATTTAAGCGATATCTTCATCAAACGTTCATTTATCTAAAAATCATAGACGGTAATAGAGTATAATCCTATCGTACTCACTCCCTCCGGAACCGTTATTACGATCATATTCAAATACATTTATTTAAAGAATGATAATTTGTTATTTGTTTTTATATAAATTATAAATTGAAGACAC
>NW_026113046.1:0-45050 GCF_024323335.1 Lathyrus oleraceus
ATAATGGGAGTCGTATTATTTTTGGTCAGCATTTTGAATTTTATCAATTTTTAATTTTCACTTTCACATCGGGATGACACACGGCCTTAAACACATGAACGTGACCCACTCATATTGGAACAATTATAATGGTTTTGCTTATTTCATAAATCTAACACAAATTAAAAAATAAAGCTATATGGTTAATGCAATACTAATATGAAAAAATGTAAACATTAGTTGAAGTCTAATGAATACTAAAATTCTTAGGAGCTCATTACAACATACTCAACGTAAATAACCAATCAGTTTAAAACCATTAACCTCAACAGAAATTTGGATGATTGAAACCATATCTATATTCAACACTTACAATAATATTAAAATGTGTGGTTCATTAAATACTGTTTAGGTTTAAAGTTAAAGGACCTTGTTATCTTTAAGACCCATCATTCAAATTAACATTAATGACAAATGAAATTTTGACTAACATCTAATTTAGGTCAAAAATTTGTGTCAAAAATACATTATTCTTGTTTTCATTCGTTTACTATCATCTCAGAGTAGAAAATTAACAATTAATGTATCACACAAAATATATCACTAAGTAGCCCAAAAGAATGACTAGCGGGGATAGCTTAGTTGGGAGAGCGTCAGACTGAAGATCTGAAGGTCACGTGTTCGATCCACGTTCACCGCATTATATTACTTATATATTTTATTTAGCAAATTTGAAATCATTTTTATACTTTATCAGCTATATTTGATAGGTAATACATCGATTTATAACACAGCGGAATGAGAGGCATATAAAATCGAAATTGGGTAAATTTTATGTTCTATGATTTGTTAAACGAAAACAAACTCTTAAACTTTCTCGCCTTCAAAGGTAAAGTTATGACCTATTACTATCTTATCATAATGCTTAAGGGATTTGAATTCATACGATTAAGATACATATTACTTTTATATTGTGACAAAAGTGTTGAGTTCTATATCATTATATACATTCTAAAGAAAGGCATGTCCTGTAGGAATAGGTTAGATAATGGGAGTCGTATTATTTTTGGTCAGCATTTTGAATTTTATCAATTTTGTAAGTTTCACTTTCACATCGGGATGACACACGGCCTTAAACACAATGAACGTGACCCACTCATATTGGAACAATTATAATGGTTTTGCTTAATTTCATAAATCTAACACAAATTAAAAAATAAAGCTATATGGTTAATGCAATACTAATATGAAAAAGTACACAATTAGTTGAAGTCTAATGAATACTAAAATTCTTAGGAGCTCATTACAACATACTCAACGTAAATAACCAATCAGTTTAAAACCATTAACCTCAACAGAATTTGGATGATTGAAAGACACATATCTATATTTCAACACTTACAATAATATTAAAATGTGTGGTTATTAATACTGTTTAAGGTTAATAAGTTAAAGGACCTTGTTATCTTTAAGACCCATCATTCAAATTAACATTAATGACAAATGAAATTTGACTAACATCTATTTAGGTCATAAATTTGTGTCAAATAACATTATTCTTGTTTTTTCATTCGTTTACTATCATCTCAGAGTAGAAAATTAACAATTATGTATCATACACAAAATATATCACTAAGTAGCCAAAAGAATGACTAGCGGGGATAGCTCAGTAGGGAGAGCGTCAGACTGAAGATCTGAAGGTCACGTGTTCGATCAATTTCACCGCATTATAATATGCTTATATATTTTATTTAGCAAATTTGAAAATCATTTTTATACGATTTATCAGCTATATTTGATAGGTAATATCATCGATTTATAACACAGCGGAATGAGAGGCATATAAATCGAAATTGGGTAAATTTTATGTTCTATGATTTGTTAAACGAAAACCAAACTCTTAAACTTTCTCGCCTTCAAAGGTAAAGTTATGACCTTATTACTATCTTATCATAATGCTTAAGGGATTTGAATTCATACGATTTAAAGATACATATTACTTTATATTGTGACAAAAGTGTTGAGTTCTATATCATTATATACATTCTAAAGAAAGGCATGTCCTGTAGGAATAGGTTAGATAATGGGAGTCGTATTATTTTTGGTCAGCATTTTGAATTTTATCAATTTTGTAATTTCACTTTCACATCGGGATGACCACGGCCTTAAACACAATGAACGTGACCCACTCATATTGGAACAATTATAATGGTTTTGCTTTATTTCATAAATCTAACACAAATTAAAAAAATAAAGCTATATGGTTAATGCAATACTAATATGAAAAAATGTAACAATTAGTTGAAGTCTAATGAATACTAAAATTCTTAGGAGCTCATTACAACATACTCAACGTAAATAACCAATCAGTTTAAAACCATTAACCTCAACAGAATTTGGATGATTGAAAGACACATATCTATATTTCAACACTTACAATAATATTAAAATGTGTGGTTCATTAAATACGTTTAAGGTTAATAAGTTAAAGGACCTTGTTATCTTTAAGACCCATCATTCAAATTAACATTAATGACAAATGAAATTTGTGACTAACATCTAATTTAGGTCATAAATTTGTGTCAAAATAACATTATTCTTGTTTTTCATTCGTTTACTATCATCTCAGAGTAGAAATTAACAATTAATGTATCATACACAAAATATATCACTAAGTAGCCCAAAAGAATGACTAGCGGGGATAGCTCAGTTGGGAGAGCGTCAGACTGAAGATCTGAAGGTCACGTGTTCGATCACGTTCACGCATTATAATATGCTTATATATTTTATTTAGCAAATTTGAAAATCATTTTTATACGGATTGGTTTAGAAAAAAAAAACAAAAGAAAATCCCCCCCCCCCCCCCACCCCAATTATCAGCTATATTTGATAGGTAATATCATCGATTTATAACACAGCGGAATGAGAGGCATATAAAATCGAAATTGGGTAAATTTTATGTTCTATGATTTGTTAAACGAAAACCAAACTCTTAAACTTTCTCGCCTTCAAAGGTAAAGTTATGACCTTATTACTATCTTATCATAATGCTTAAGGGATTTGAATTCATACGATTTAAAGATACATATTACTTTTATATTGTGACAAAAGTGTTGAGTTCTATATCATTATATACATTCTAAAGAAAGGCATGTCCTGTAGGAATAGGTTAGATAATGGGAGTCGTATTATTTTTGGTCAGCATTTTGAATTTTATCAATTTGTAATTTTCACTTTCACATCGGGATGACACACGGCCTTAAACACAATGAACGTGACCCACTCATATTGGAACAATTATAATGGTTTTGCTTTATTTCATAAATCTAACACAAATTAAAAAATAAAGCTATATGGTTAATGCAATACTAATATGAAAAAATGTACACAATTAGTTGAAGTCTAATGAATACTAAAATTCTTAGGAGCTCATTACAACATACTCAACGTAAATAACCAATCAGTTTAAAACCATTAACCTCAACAGAATTTGGATGATTGAAAGACACATATCTATATTTCAACACTTACAATAATATTAAAATGTGTGGTTCATTAAATACTGTTTAAGGTTAATAAGTTAAAGGACCTTGTTATCTTTAAGACCCATCATTCAAATTAACATTAATGACAAATGAAATTTGTGACTAACATCTAATTTAGGTCATAAATTTGTGTCAAAATAACATTATTCTTGTTTTTCATTCGTTTACTATCATCTCAGAGTAGAAAATTAACAATTAATGTATCATACACAAATATATCACTAAGTAGCCCAAAAGAATGACTAGCGGGGATAGCTCAGTTGGGAGAGCGTCAGACTGAAGATCTGAAGGTCACGTGTTCGATCAATGTTCATCGCATTATAATATGCTTATATATTTTATTTAGCAATTTGAAAATCATTTTTATACGACTTATCAGCTATATTTGATAGGTAATATCATCGATTTATAACACAGCGGAATGAGAGGCATATAAATTCGAAATTGGGTAAATTTTATGTTCTATGATTTGTTAAACGAAAACCAAACTCTTAAACTTTCTCGCCTTCAAAGGTAAAGTTATGACCTTATTACTATCTTATCATAATGCTTAAGGGATTTGAATTCATACGATTTAAAGATACATATTACTTTTATATTGTGACAAAAGTGTTGAGTTCTATATCATTATATACATTCTAAAGAAAGGCATGTCCTGTAGGAATAGGTTAGATAATGGGAGTCGTATTATTTTTGGTCAGCATTTTGAATTTTATCAATTTTGTAAGTTTCACTTTCACATCGGGATGACACACGGCCTTAAACACAATGAACGTGACCCACTCATATTGGAACAATTATAATGGTTTTGCCTCTAGTTGCGTTTTTTCCCTTGGCTTTCTTTTTTTTCTCTTTTTTATTTCATAAATCTAACACAAATTAAAAAATAAAGCTATATGGTTAATGCAATACTAATATGAAAAAATGTACACAATTAGTTGAAGTCTAATGAATACTAAAATTCTTAGGAGCTCATTACAACATACTCAACGTAAATAACCAATCATTTAAAACCATTAACCTCAACAGAATTTGGATGATTGAAAGACACATATCTATATTCAACACTTACAATAATATTAAAATGTGTGGTTCATTAAATACTGTTTAAGGTTAATAAGTTAAAGGACCTTGTTATCTTTAAGACCCATCATTCAAATTAACATTAATGACAAATGAAATTTGTGACTAACATCTAATTTAGGTCATAAATTTGTGTCAAAATAACATTATTCTTGTTTTTCATTCGTTTACTATCATCTCAGAGTAGAAAATTAACAATTAATGTATCATACACAAAATATATCACTAAGTAGCCAAAGAATGACTAGCGGGGATAGCTCAGTTGGGAGAGCGTCAGACTGAAGATCTGAAGGTCACGTGTTCGATCAATGTTCATCGCATTATAATATGCTTATATATTTTATTTAGCAAATTTGAAAATCATTTTTATACGGATTATCAGCTATATTTGATAGGTAATATCATCGATTTATAACACAGCGGAATGAGAGGCATATAAAATCGAAATTGGGTAAATTTTATGTTCTATGATTTGTTAAACGAAAACCAAACTCTTAAACTTTCTCGCCTTCAAAGGTAAAGTTATGACCTTATTACTATCTTATCATAATGCTTAAGGGATTTGAATTCATACGATTTAAAGATACATATTACTTTTATATTGTGACAAAAGTGTTGAGTTCTATATCATTATATACATTCTAAAGAAAGGCATGTCCTGTAGGAATAGGTTAGATAATGGGAGTCGTATTATTTTTGGTCAGCATTTTGAATTTTATCATATTTGTAATTTTCACTTTCACATCGGGATGACACACGGCCTTAAACACAATGAACGTGACCCACTCATATTGGAACAATTATAATGGTTTTGCTTTATTTCATAAATCTAACACAAACTAAAAAAATAAAGCTATATGGTTAATGCAATACTAATATGAAAAAATGTACACAATTAGTTGAAGTCTAATGAATACTAAAATTCTTAGGAGCTCATTACAACATACTCAACGTAAATAACCAATCATTTAAAACCATTAACCTCAACAGAATTTGGATATTGAAAGACACATATCTATATTTCAACACTTACAATAATATTAAAATGTGTGGTTCATTAAATACTGTTTAAGGTTAATAAGTTAAAGGACCTTGTTATCTTTAAGACCCATCATTCAAATTAACATTAATGACAAATGAAATTTGTGACTAACATCTAATTTAGGTCATAAATTTGTGTCAAAATAACATTATTCTTGTTTTTCATTCGTTTACTATCATCTCAGAGTAGAAAATTAACAATTAATGTATCATACACAAAATATATCACTAAGTAGCCCAAAAGAATGACTAGCGGGGATAGCTCAGTTGGGAGAGCGTCAGACTGAAGATCTGAAGGTCACGTGTTTGATCAATGTTCATCGCATTATAATATGCTTATATTTTATTTAGCAAATTTGAAAATCATTTTTATACGATTTATCAGCTATATTTGATAGGTAATATCATCGATTTATAACACAGCGGAATGAGAGAATATAAATTCGAAATTGGGTAAATTTTATGTTCTATGATTTGTTAAACGAAAACCAAACTCTTAAACTTTCTCGCCTTCAAAGGTAAAGTTATGACCTTATTACTATCTTATCATAATGCTTAAGGGATTTGAATTCATACGATTTAAAGATACAATTTACTTTTATATTGTGACAAAAGTGTTGAGTTCTATATCATTATATACATTCTAAAGAAAGGCATGTCCTGTAGGAATAGGTTAGATAATGGGAGTCGTATTATTTTTGGTCAGCATTTTGAATTTTATCAATTTTGTAATTTTCACTTTCACATCGGGATAACACACGGCCTTAAACACAATGAACGTGACCCACTCATATTGGAACAATTATAATGGTTTTGCTTTATTTCATAAATCTAACACAAATTAAAAAATAAAGCTATATGGTTAATGCAATACTAATATGAAAAAATGTACACAATTAGTTGAAGTCTAATGAATACTAAAATTCTTAGGAGCTCATTACAACATACTCAACGTAAATAACCAATCCATTTAAAACCATTAACCTCAACAGAATTTGGATGATTGAAAGACACATATCTATATTTCAACACTTACAATAATATTAAAATGTGTGGTTCATTAAATACTGTTTAAGGTTAATAAGTTAAAGGACCTTGTTATCTTTAAGACCCATCATTCAAATTAACATTAATAAGAAATGAAATTTGTGACTAACATCTAATTTAGGTCATAAATTTGTGTCAAAATAACATTATTCTTGATTTTCATTCGTTTACTATCATCTCAGAGTAGAAAATTAACAATTAAGGTATCATACACAAAATATATCACTAAGTAGCCCAAAAGAATGACTAGCGGGGATAGCTTAGTTGGGAGAGCGTCAGACTGAAGATCTGAAGGTCACGTGTTCGATCCACGTTCACCGCATTATAATATACTTATATATTTTATTTAGCAAATTTGAAAATCATTTTTATACGATTTATCAGCTATATTTGATAGGTAATATCATCGATTTATAACACAGCGGAATGAGAGGCATATAAAATCGAAATTGGGTAAATTTTATGTTCTATGATTTGTTAAACGAAAACCAAACATTTAAACTTTCTCGCCTTCAAAGGTAAAGTTATGACCTTATTACTATCTTATCATAATGCTTAAGGGATTTGAATTCATACGATTTAAAGATACATATTACTTTTATATTGTGACAAAAGTGTTGAGTTCTATATCATTATATACATTCTAAAGAAAGGCATGTCCTGTAGGAATAGGTTAGATAATGGGAGTCGTATTATTTTTGGTCAGCATTTTGAATTTTATCAATTTTGTAAGTTTCACTTTCACATCGGGATGACACACGGCCTTAAACACAATGAACGTGACCCACTCATATTGGAACAATTATAATGGTTTTGCTTAATTTCATAAATCTAACACAAATTAAAAAATAAAGCTATATGGTTAATGCAATACTAATATGAAAAAATGTACACAATTAGTTGAAGTCTAATGAATACTAAAATTCTTAGGAGCTCATTACAACATACTCAATGTAAATAACCAATCAGTTTAAAACCATTAACCTCAACAGAATTTGGATTATTGAAAGACACATATCTATATTTCAACACTTACAATAATATTAAAATGTGTGGTTCATTAAATACTGTTTAAGGTTAATAAGTTAAAGGACCTTGTTATCTTTAAGACCCATCATTCAAATTAACATTAATGACAAATGAAATTTGACTAACATCTAATTTAGGTCATAATTTGTGTCAAAATAACATTATTCTTGTTTTTCATTCGTTTACTATCATCTCAGAGTAGAAAATTAACAATTAATGTATCATACACAAAATATATCACTAAGTAGCCCAAAAGAATGACTAGCGGGGATAGCTCAGTTGGGAGAGCGTCAGACTGAAGATCTGAAGGTCACGTGTTCGATCAATGTTCATCGCATTATAATATGCTTATATATTTTATTTAGCAAATTTGAAAATCATTTTTATACGACTTATCAGCTATATTTGATAGGTAATATCATCGATTTATAACACAGCGGAATGAGAGGAATATAAATTCGAAATTGGGTAAATTTTATGTTCTATGATTTGTTAAATGAAAACCAAACTCTTAAACTTTCTCGCCTTCAAAGGTAAAGTTATGATCTTATTACTATCTTATCATAATGCTTAAGGGATTTGAATTCATACGATTTAAAGATACATATTACTTTTATATTGTGACAAAAGTGTTGAGTTCTATATCATTATATACATTCTAAAGAAAGGCATGTCCTGTAGGAATAGGTTAGATAATGGGAGTCGTATTATTTTTGGTCAGCATTTTGAATTTTATCAATTTTGTAATTTTCACTTTCGCATCGGGATGACCTACGGCCTTAAACACAAAGAACGTGACCCACTCATATTGGAACAATTATAATGGTTTTGCTTTATTTCATAAATCTAACACAAATTAAAAAAATAAAGCTATATGGTTAATGCAATACTAATATGAAAAAATGTACACAATTAGTTGAAGTCTAATGAATACTAAAATTCTTAGGAGCTCATTACAACATACTCAACGTAAATAACCAATCCATTTAAAACCATTAACCTCAACAGAATTTGGATGATTGAAAGACACATATCTATATTTCAACACTTACAATAATATTAAAATGTGTGGTTCATTAAATACTGTTTAAGGTTAATAAGTTAAAGGACCTTGTTATCTTTAAGACCCATCATTCAAATTAACATTAATGACAAATGAAATTTGTGACTAACATCTAATTTAGGTCATAAATTTGTGTCAAAATAACATTATTCTTGTTTTTCATTCGTTTACTATCATCTCAGAGTAGAAAATTAACAATTAATGTATCATACACAAAATATATCACTAAGTAGCCCAAAAGAATGACTAGCGGGGATAGCTCAGATGGGAGAGCGTCTGACTGAAGATCTGAAGGTCACATGTTCGAATCACGTTCATCACATTATAATATGCTTATATATTTTATTTAGCAAATTTGAAAATCATTTTTATACGGATTATCAGCTATATTTGATAGGTAATATCATCGATTTATAACACAGCGGAATGAGAGGCATATAAAATCGAAATTGGGTAAATTTTATGTTCTATGATTTTTAAACGAAAACCAAACTCTTAAACTTTCTCGCCTTCAAAGGTAAAATTATGACCTTATTACTATCTTATCATAATGCTTAAGGGATTTGAATTCATACGATTTAAAGATACATATTACTTTTTTATTGTGACAAAAGTGTTGAGTTCTATATCATTATATACATTCTAAAGAAAGGCATGTCCTGTAGGAATAGGTTAGATAATGGGAGTCGTATTATTTTTGGTCAGCATTTTGAATTTTATCATATTTGTAATTTTCACTTTCACATCGGGATGACACACGGCCTTAAACACAATGAACGTGACCCACTCATATTGGAACAATTATAATGGTTTTGCTTTATTTCATAAATCTAACACAAATTAAAAAATAAAGCTATATGGTTAATGCAATACTAATATGAAAAAATGTACACAATTAGTTGAAGTCTAATGAATACTAAATTCTTAGGAGCTCATTACAACATACTCAACGTAAATAACCAATCATTTAAAACCATTAACCTCAACAGAATTTGGATGATTGAAAGACACAATCTATATTTCAACACTTACAATAATATTAAAATGTGTGGTTCATTAAATACTGTTTAAGGTTAATAAGTTAAAGGACCTTGTTATCTTTAAGACCCATCATTCAAATTAACATTAATGACAAATGAAATTTGTGACTAACATCTAATTTAGGTCATAAATTTGTGTCAAAATAACATTATTCTTGTTTTTCATTCGTTTACTATCATCTCAGAGTAGAAAATTAACAATTAATGTATCATACACAAATATATCACTAAGTAGCCCAAAAGAATGACTAGCGGGGATAGCTCAGATGGGAGAGCGTTTGACTGAAGATCTGAAAGTCACGTGTTCGAATCACATTCATCGGATTATAATATGCTTATATATTTTATTTAGCAAATTTGAAAATCATTTTTATACGGATTATCAGCTATATTTGATAGGTAATATCATCGATTTATAACACAGCGGAATGAGAGGCATATAAAATCGAAATTGGGTAAATTTTATGTTCTATGATTTGTTAAACGAAAACCAAACTCTTAAACTTTCTCGCCTTCAAAGGTAAAGTTATGACCTTATTACTATCTTATCATAATGCTTAAGGGATTTGAATTCATACGATTTAAAGATACATATTACTTTTATATTGTGACAAAAGTGTTGAGTTCTATATCATTATATACATTCTAAAGAAAGGCATGTCCTGTAGGAATAGGTTAGATAATGGGAGTCGTATTATTTTTGGTCAGCATTTTGAATTTTATCAATTTTGTAATTTTCACTTTCACATCGGGATGACACACGGCCTTAAACACAATGAACGTGACCCACTCATATTGGAACAATTATAATGGTTTTGCTTTATTTCATAAATCTAACACAAATTAAAAAATAAAGCTATATGGTAATGCAATACTAATATGAAAAAGTGTAAACAATTAGTTGAAGTCTAATGAATACTAAAATTCTTAGGAGCTCATTACAACATACTCAACGTAAATAACCAATCCATTTAAAACCATTAACCTCAACAGAATTTGGATTATTGAAAGACACATATCTATATTTCAACACTTACAATAATATTAAAATGTGTGGTTCATTAAATACGGTTTAAGGTTAATAAGTTAAAGGACCTTGTTATCTTTAAGACCCATCATTCAAATTAACATTAATGACAAATGAAATTTGTGACTAACATCTAATTTAGGTCATAAATTTGTGTCAAAATAACATTATTCTTGTTTTTCATTCGTTTACTATCATCTCAGAGTAGAAAATTAACAATTAATGTATCATACACAAAATATATCACTAAGTAGCCCAAAAGAATGACTAGCGGGGATAGCTCAGTTGGGAGAGCGTCAGACTGAAGATCTGAAGGTCACGTGTTCGATCAATGTTCATCGCATTATAATATGCTTATATATTTTATTTAGCAAATTTGAAAATCATTTTTATACGATTTATCAGCTATATTTGATAGGTAATATCATCGATTTATAACACAGCGGAATGAGAGGCATATAAAATCGAAATTGGGTAAATTTTATGTTCTATGATTTGTTAAACGAAAACCAAACTCTTAAACTTTCTCGCCTTCAAAGGTAAAGTTATGACCTTATTACTATCTTATCATAATGCTTAAGGGATTTGAATTCATACGATTTAAAGATACATATTACTTTTATATTGTGACAAAAGTGTTGAGTTCTATATCATTATATACATTCTAAAGAAAGGCATGTCCTGTAGGAATAGGTTAGATAATGGGAGTCGTATTATTTTTGGTCAGCATTTTGAATTTTATCAATTTTGTAAGTTTCACTTTCACATCGGGATGACACACGGCCTTAAACACAATGAACGTGACCCACTCATATTGGAACAATTATAATGGTTTTGCTTTATTTCATAAATCTAACACAAATAAAAAATAAAGCTATATGGTTAATGCAATACTAATATGAAAAAGTGTACACAATTAGTTGAAGTCTAATGAATACTAAAATTCTTAGGAGCTCATTACAACATACTCAACGTAAATAACCAATCATTTAAAACCATTAACCTCAACAGTATTTGGATGATTGAAAGACACATATCTGTATTTCAAAAATTAACATAATATAAAAATGCGTGGTTCATTAAATCATGTTTAAGGTTGATAAGTTAAAAAGGACCTTGTTATCTTTAAGACCCATCATTCAAATTAACATTAATGACAAATGAAATTTGTGACTAACATCTAATTTAGGTCCAAATTTTGTGTCAAAATAACATTATTCTTGTTTTTCATTCGTTTACTATCATCTCAGAGTAGAAAATTAACAATTAATGTATCATACACAAAATATATCACTAAGTAGCCCAAAAGAATGACTAGCGGGGATAGCTCAGTTGGGAGAGTGTCAGACTGAAGATCTGAAGGTCACGTGTTTGATCAATGTTCATCGCATTATAATATGCTTATATATTTTATTTAGCAAATTTGAAAATCATTTTTATACGATTTATCAGCTATATTTGATAGGTAATATCATCGATTTATAACACAACGGAATGAGAGGCATATAAAATCGAAATTGGGTAAATTTTATGTTCTATGATTTGTTAAACGAAAACCAAACTCTTAAACTTTCTCGCCTTCAAAGGTAAAATTATGACCTTATTACTATCTTATCATAATGCTTAAGGGATTTGAATTCATACGATTTAAAGATACATATTACTTTTTTATTGTGACAAAAGTGTTGAGTTCTATATCATTATATACATTCTAAAGAAAGGCATGTCCTGTAGGAATAGGTTAGATAATGGGAGTCGTATTATTTTTGGTCAGCATTTTGAATTTTATCAATTTGTAATTTTCACTTTCACATCGGGATGACACACGGCCTTAAACACAATGAACGTGACCCACTCATATTGGAACAATTATAATGGTTTTGCTTTATTTCATAAATCTAACACAAATTAAAAAAATAAAGCTATATGGTAATGCAATACTAATATGAAAAAGTGTAAACAATTAGTTGAAGTCTAATGAATACTAAAATTCTTAGGAGCTCATTACAACATACTCAACGTAAATAACCAATCATTTTAAACCATTAACCTCAACAGAATTTGGATGATTGAAAGACACATATCTATATTTCAACACTTACAATAATATTAAAATGTGTGGTTCATTAAATACTGTTTAAGGTTAATAAGTTAAAGGACCTTGTTATCTTTAAGACCCATCATTCAAATTAACATTAATGACAAATGAAATTTGTGACTAACATCTAATTTAGGTCATAAATTTGTGTCAAAATAACATTATTCTTGTTTTTCATTCGTTTACTATCATCTCAGAGTAGAAAATTAACAATTAATGTATCATACACAAAATATATCACTAAGTAGCCCAAAAGAATGACTAGCGGGGATAGCTCAGTTGGGAGAGCGTCAGACTGAAGATCTGAAGGTCACGTGTTCGATCAATGTTCATCGCATTATAATATGCTTATATATTTTATTTAGCAAATTTGAAAATCATTTTTATACGATTTATCAGCTATATTTGATAGGTAATATCATCGATTTATAACACAGCGGAATGAGAGGCATATAAAATCGAAATTGGGTAAATTTTATGTTCTATGATTTGTTAAACGAAAACCAAACTCTTAAACTTTCTCGCCTTCAAAGGTAAAGTTATGACCTTATTACTATCTTATCATAATGCTTAAGGGATTTGAATTCATACGATTTAAAGATACATATTACTTTTATATTGTGACAAAAGTGTTGAGTTCTATATCATTATATACATTCTAAAGAAAGGCATGTCCTGTAGGAATAGGTTAGATAATGGGAGTCGTATTATTTTTGGTCAGCATTTTGAATTTTATCAATTTTGTAAGTTTCACTTTCACATCGGGATGACACACGGCCTTAAACACAATGAACGTGACCCACTCAAATTGGAACAATTATAATGGTTTTGCTTTATTTCATAAATCTAACACAAATAATATAAATAAAGCTATATGGTTAATGCAATACTAATATGAAAAAGTGTACACAATTAGTTGAAGTCTAATGAATACTAAAATTCTTAGGAGCTCATTATAACATACTCAACGTAAATAACCAATCATTTAAAACCATTAACCTCAACAGAATTTGGATGATTGAAAGACACATATCTATATTTCAAAACTTACAATATATTAAAATGCGTGGTTCATTAAATCATGTTTAAGGTTGATAAGTTAAAAAGGACCTTGTTATCTTTAAGACCCATCATTCAAATTAACATTAATGACAAATGAAATTTGTGACTAACATCTAATTTAGGTCCAAATTTTGTGTCAAAATAACATTATTCTTGTTTTTCATTCGTTTACTATCATCTCAGAGTAGAAAATTAACAATTAATGTATCATACACAAATATATCACTAAGTAGCCCAAAAGAATGACTAGCGGGGATAGCTCAGTTGGGAGAGCGTCAGACTGAAGATCTGAAGGTCACGTGTTCGATCAATGTTCATCGCATTATAATATGCTTATATATTTTATTTAGCAAATTTGAAAATCATTTTTATACGATTTATCAGCTATATTTGATAGGTAATATCATCGATTTATAACACAGCGGAATGAGAGGCATATAAATCGAAATTGGGTAAATTTTATGTTCTATGATTTGTTAAACGAAAACCAAACTCTTAAACTTTCTCGCCTTCAAAGGTAAAGTTATGACCTTATTACTATCTTATCATAATGCTTAAGGGATTTGAATTCATACGATTTAAAGATACATATTACTTTTATATTGTGACAAAAGTGTTGAGTTCTATATCATTATATACATTCTAAAGAAAGGCATGTCCTGTAGGAATAGGTTAGATAATGGGAGTCGTATTATTTTTGGTCAGCATTTTGAATTTTATCAATTTTGTAATTTTCACTTTCACATCGGGATGACACACGGCCTTAAACACAATGAACGTGACTCACTCATATTGGAACAATTATAATGGTTTTGCTTTATTTCATAAATCCAACACAAATTAAAAAAATAAAGCTATATGGTAAATGCAATACTAATATGAAAAAGTGTAAACAATTAGTTGAAGTCTAATGAATACTAAAATTCTTAGGAGCTCATTACAACATACTCAACGTAAATAACCAATCATTTAAAACCATTAACCTCAACAGAATTTGGATGATTGAAAGACACATATCTATATTTCAACACTTACAATAATATTAAAATGTGTGGTTCATTAAATACTGTTTAAGGTTAATAAGTTAAAGGACCTTGTTATCTTTAAGACCCATCATTCAAATTAACATTAATGACAAATGAAATTTGTGACTAACATCTAATTTAGGTCATAATTTGTGTCAAAATAACATTATTCTTGTTTTTCATTCGTTTACTATCATCTCAGAGTAGAAAATTAACAATTAATGTATCATACACAAATATATCACTAAGTAGCCCAAAAGAATGACTAGCGGGGATAGCTCAGTTGGGAGAGCGTCAGACTGAAGATCTGAAGGTCACGTGTTTGATCCATGTTCATCGCATTATAATATGCTTATATATTTTATTTAGCAAATTTGAAAATCATTTTTATACGATTTATCAGCTATATTTGATAGGTAATATCATCGATTTATAACACAGCGGAATGAGAGGCATATAAAATCGAAATTGGGTAAATTTTATGTTCTATGATTTGTTAAACGAAAACCAAACTCTTAAACTTTCTCGCCTTCAAAGGTAAAATTATGACCTTATTACTATCTTATCATAATGCTTAAGGGATTTGAATTCATACGATTTAAAGATACATATTACTTTTATATTGTGACAAAAGTGTTGAGTTCTATATCATTATATACATTCTAAAGAAAGGCATGTCCTGTAGGAATAGGTTAGATAATGGGAGTCGTATTATTTTTGGTCAGCATTTTGAATTTTATCAATTTTGCAAGTTTCACTTTCACATCGGGATGACACACGGCCTTAAACACAATGAACGTGACCCACTCAAATTGGAACAATTATAATGGTTTTGCTTTATTTCATAAATCTAACACAAATAATATAAATAAAGCTATATGGTTAATGCAATACTAATATGAAAAAGTGTACACAATTAGTTGAAGTCTAATGAATACTAAAATTCTTAGGAGCTCATTATAACATACTCAACGTAAATAACCAATCATTTAAAACCATTAACCTCAACAGAATTTGGATGATTGAAAGACACATATCTATATTTCAACACTTACAATAATATAAAATGCGTGGTTCATTAAATCATGTTTAAGGTTGATAAGTTAAAAAGGACCTTGTTATCTTTAAGACCCATCATTCAAATTAACATTAATGACAAATGAAATTTGTGACTAACATCTAATTTAGGTCCAAATTTTGTGTCAAAATAACATTATTCTTGTTTTTCATTCGTTTACTATCATCTCAGAGTAGAAAATTAACAATTAATGTATCATACACAAAATATATCACTAAGTAGCCCAAAAGAATGACTAGCGGGGATAGCTCAGTTGGGAGAGCGTCAGACTGAAGATCTGAAGGTCACGTGTTCGATCAATGTTCATCGCATTATAATATGCTTATATATTTTATTTAGCAAATTTGAAAATCATTTTTATACGATTTATCAGCTATATTTGATAGGTAATATCATCGATTTATAACACAGCGGAATGAGAGGCATATAAAATCGAAATTGGGTAAATTTTATGTTCTATGATTTGTTAAACGAAAACCAAACTCTTAAACTTTCTCGCCTTCAAAGGTAAAATTATGACCTTATTACTATCTTATCATAATGCTTAAGGGATTTGAATTCATACGATTTAAAGATACATATTACTTTTTTATTGTGACAAAAGTGTTGAGTTCTATATCATTATATACATTCTAAAGAAAGGCATGTCCTGTAGGAATAGGTTAGATAATGGGAGTCGTATTATTTTTGGTCAGCATTTTGAATTTTATCATATTTGTAATTTTCACTTTCACATCGGGATGACACACGGCCTTAAACACAATGAACGTGACTCACTCATATTGGAACAATTATAATGGTTTTGCTTTATTTCATAAATCCAACACAAATTAAAAAAATAAAGCTATATGGTAAATGCAATACTAATATGAAAAAGTGTAAACAATTAGTTGAAGTCTAATGAATACTAAAATTCTTAGGAGCTCATTACAACATACTCAACGTAAATAACCAATCCCATTTAAAACCATTAACCTCAACAGAATTTGGATTATTGAAAGACACATATCTATATTTCAACACTTACAATAATATTAAAATGTGTGGTTCATTAAATACGGTTTAAGGTTAATAAGTTAAAGGACCTTGTTATCTTTAAGACCCATCATTCAAATTAACATTAATGACAAATGAAATTTGTGACTAACATCTAATTTAGGTCATAAATTTGTGTCAAAATAACATTATTCTTGTTTTTCATTCGTTTACTATCATCTCAGAGTAGAAATTAACAATTAATGTATCATACACAAAATATATCACTAAGTAGCCCAAAAGAATGACTAGCGGGGATAGCTCAGTTGGGAGAGCGTCAGACTGAAGATCTGAAGGTCACGTGTTCGATCCATGTTCACCGCATTATAATATGCTTATATATTTTATTTAGCAAATTTGAAAATCATTTTTATACGATTTATCAGCTATATTTGATAGGTAATATCATCGATTTATAACACAGCGGAATGAGAGGCATATAAAATCGAAATTGGGTAAATTTTATGTTCTATGATTTGTTAAACGAAAACCAACTCTTAAACTTTCTCGCCTTCAAAGGTAAAATTATGACCTTATTACTATCTTATCATAATGCTTAAGGGATTTGAATTCATACGATTTAAAGATACATATTACTTTTATATTGTGACAAAAGTGTTGAGTTCTATATCATTATATACATTCTAAAGAAAGGCATGTTCTGTAGGAATAGGTTAGATAATGGGAGTCGTATTATTTTTTGTCAGCATTTTGAATTTTATCAATTTTGCAAGTTTCACTTTCACATCGGGATGACACACGGCCTTAAACACAATGAACGTGACCCACTCAAATTGGAACAATTATAATGGTTTTGCTTTATTTCATAAATCTAACACAAATAATATAAATAAAGCTATATGGTTAATGCAATACTAATATGAAAAAGTGTACACAATTAGTTGAAGTCTAATGAATACTAAAATTCTTAGGAGCTCATTATAACATACTCAACGTAAATAACCAATCAATTTGAAACCATTAACCTCAACAGTATTTGGATGATTGAAAGACACATATCTGTATTTCAAAAATTAACATAATATAAAAATGCGTGGTTCATTAAATCATGTTTAAGGTTGATAAGTTAAAAAGGACCTTGTTATCTTTAAGACCCATCATTCAAATTAACATTAATGACAAATGAAATTTGTGACTAACATCTAATTTAGGTCCAAATTTTGTGTCAAAATAACATTATTCTTGTTTTTCATTCGTTTACTATCATCTCAGAGTAGAAAATTAACAATTAATGTATCATACACAAAATATATCACTAAGTAGCCCAAAAGAATGACTAGCGGGGATAGCTCAGTTGGGAGAGCGTCAGACTGAAGATCTGAAGGTCACGTGTTTGATCCATGTTCATCGCATTATAATATGCTTATATATTTTATTTAGCAAATTTGAAAATCATTTTTATACGATTTATCAGCTATATTTGATAGGTAATATCATCGATTTATAACACAACGGAATGAGAGGCATATAAAATCGAAATTGGGTAAATTTTATGTTCTATGATTTGTTAAACGAAAACCAAACTCTTAAACTTTCTCGCCTTCAAAGGTAAAATTATGACCTTATTACTATCTTATCATAATGCTTAAGGGATTTGAATTCATACGATTTAAAGATACATATTGCTTTTATATTGTGACAAAAGTGTTGAGTTCTATATCATTATATACATTCTAAAGAAAGGCATGTCCTGTAGGAATAGGTTAGATAATGGGAGTCGTATTATTTTTGGTCAGCATTTTGAATTTTATCAATTTTGTAATTTTCACTTTCACATCG
The DNA here is from genome assembly GCF_024323335.1 of Lathyrus oleraceus. Taxonomy (NCBI): domain Eukaryota; kingdom Viridiplantae; phylum Streptophyta; class Magnoliopsida; order Fabales; family Fabaceae; genus Lathyrus; species Lathyrus oleraceus. The sequence goes on from NW_026113046.1 coordinate 18,953, forward strand.
GGATGACACACGGCCTTAAACACAATGAACGTGACCCACTCATATTGGAACAATTATAATGGTTTTGCTTTATTTCATAAATCCAACACAAATTAAAAAAATAAAGCTATATGGTAAATGCAATACTAATATGAAAAAGTGTAAACAATTAGTTGAAGTCTAATGAATACTAAAATTCTTAGGAGCTCATTACAACATACTCAACGTAAATAACCAATCCATTTAAAACCATTAACCTCAACAGAATTTGGATGATTGAAAGACACATATCTATATTTCAACACTTACAATAATATTAAAATGTGTGGTTCATTAAATACGGTTTAAGGTTAATAAGTTAAAGGACCTTGTTATCTTTAAGACCCATCATTCAAATTAACATTAATGACAAATGAAATTTGTGACTAACATCTAATTTAGGTCATAAATTTGTGTCAAAATAACATTATTCTTGTTTTTCATTCGTTTACTATCATCTCAGAGTAGAAAATTAACAATTAATGTATCATACACAAAATATATCACTAAGTAGCCCAAAAGAATGACTAGCGGGGATAGCTCAGTTGGGAGAGTGTCAGACTGAAGATCTGAAGGTCACGTGTTTGATCAATGTTCATCGCATTATAATATGCTTATATATTTTATTTAGCAAATTTGAAAATCATTTTTATACGATTTATCAGCTATATTTGATAGGTAATATCATCGATTTATAACACAACGGAATGAGAGGCATATAAAATCGAAATTGGGTAAATTTTATGTTCTATGATTTGTTAAACGAAAACCAAACTCTTAAACTTTCTCGCCTTCAAAGGTAAAATTATGACCTTATTACTATCTTATCATAATGCTTAAGGGATTTGAATTCATACGATTTAAAGATACATATTACTTTTATATTGTGACAAAAGTGTTGAGTTCTATATCATTATATACATTCTAAAGAAAGGCATGTTCTGTAGGAATAGGTTAGATAATGGGAGTCGTATTATTTTTTGTCAGCATTTTGAATTTTATCAATTTTGCAAGTTTCACTTTCACATCGGGATGACACACGGCCTTAAACACAATGAACGTGACCCACTCAAATTGGAACAATTATAATGGTTTTGCTTTATTTCATAAATCTAACACAAATAATATAAATAAAGCTATATGGTTAATGCAATACTAATATGAAAAAGTGTACACAATTAGTTGAAGTCTAATGAATACTAAAATTCTTAGGAGCTCATTATAACATACTCAACGTAAATAACCAATCAATTTGAAACCATTAACCTCAACAGTATTTGGATGATTGAAAGACACATATCTGTATTTCAACACTTACATAATATTAAAATGTGTGGTTCATTAAATACTGTTTAAGGTTAATAAGTTAAAGGACCTTGTTATCTTTAAGACCCATCATTCAAATTAACATTAATGACAAATGAAATTTGTGACTAACATCTAATTTAGGTCCAAATTTGTGTCAAAATAACATTATTCTTGTTTTTCATTCGTTTACTATCATCTCAGAGTAGAAAATTAACAATTAATGTATCATACACAAAATATATCACTAAGTAGCCCAAAAGAATGACTAGCGGGGATAGCTCAGTTGGGAGAGCGTCAGACTGAAGATCTGAAGGTCACGTGTTCGATCCATGTTCATCGCATTATAATATGCTTATATTTTTTATTTAGCAAATTTGAAAATCATTTTTATACGATTTATCAGCTATATTTGATAGGTAATATCATCGATTTATAACACAGCGGAATGAGAGGCATATAAAATCGAAATTGGGTAAATTTTATGTTCTATGATTTGTTAAACGAAAACCAAACTCTTAAACTTTCTCGCCTTCAAAGGTAAAGTTATGACCTTATTACTATCTTATCATAATGCTTAAGGGATTTGAATTCATACGATTTAAAGATACAAATTGCTTTTATATTGTGACAAAAGTGTTGAGTTCTATATCATTATATACATTCTAAAGAAAGGCATGTCCTGTAGGAATAGGTTAGATAATGGGAGTCGTATTATTTTTGGTCAGCATTTTGAATTTTATCAATTTTGTAAGTTTCACTTTCACATCGGGATGACACACGGCCTTAAACACAATGAACGTGACCCACTCAAATTGGAACAATTATAATGGTTTTGCTTTATTTCATAAATCTAACACAAATAATATAAATAAAGCTATATGGTTAATGCAATACTAATATGAAAAAGTGTACACAATTAGTTGAAGTCTAATGAATACTAAAATTCTTAGGAGCTCATTACAACATACTCAACGTAAATAACCAATCAATTTGAAACCATTAACCTCAACAGTATTTGGATGATTGAAAGACACATATCTATATTTCAACACTTACAATAATATAAAATGTGTGGTTCATTAAATATGTTTAAGGTTAATAAGTTAAAGGACCTTGTTATCTTTAAGACCCATCATTCAAATTAACATTAATGACAAATGAAATTTGTGACTAACATCTAATTTAGGTCCAAATTTGTGTCAAAATAACATTATTCTTGTTTTTCATTCGTTTACTATCATCTCAGAGTAGAAAATTAACAATTAATGTATCATACACAAAATATATCACTAAGTAGCCCAAAAGAATGACTAGCGGGGATAGCTCAGTTGGGAGAGCGTTAGACTGAAGATCTGAAGGTCACGTGTTCGATCCATGTTCATTGCATTATAATATGCTTATATATTTTATTTAGCAAATTTGAAAATCATTTTTATACGATTTATCAGCTATATTTGATAGGTAATATCATCGATTTATAACACAGCGGAATGAGAGGCATATAAAATCGAAATTGGGTAAATTTTATGTTCTATGATTTGTTAAACGAAAACCAAACTCTTAAACTTTCTCGCCTTCAAAGGTAAAGTTATGACCTTATTACTATCTTATCATAATGCTTAAGGGATTTGAATTCATACGATTTAAAGATACAAATTGCTTTTATATTGTGACAAAAGTGTTGAGTTCTATATCATTATATACATTCTAAAGAAAGGCATGTCCTGTAGGAATAGGTTAGATAATGGGAGTCGTATTATTTTTGTCAGCATTTTGAATTTTATCAATTTTGTAAGTTTCACTTTCACATCGGGATGACACACGGCCTTAAACACAATGAACGTGACCCACTCATATTGGAACAATTATAATGGTTTTGCTTTATTTCATAAATCTAACACAAATAAATAAATAAAGCTATATGGTTAATGCAATACTAATATGAAAAAGTGTAAACAATTAGTTGAAGTCTAATGAATACTAAAATTCTTAGGAGCTCATTACAACATACTCAACGTAAATAACCAATCAGTTTAAAACCATTAACCTCAACAGAATTTGGATGATTGAAAGACACATATCTATATTTCAACACTTACATAATATTAAAATGTGTGGTTCATTAAATACTGTTTAAGGTTAATAAGTTAAAGGACCTTGTTATCTTTAAGACCCATCATTCAAATTAACATTAATGACAAATGAAATTTGTGACTAACATCTAATTTAGGTCCAAATTTTGTGTCAAAATAACATTATTCTTGTTTTTCATTCGTTTACTATCATCTCAGAGTAGAAAATTAACAATTAATGTATCATACACAAAATATATCACTAAGTAGCCCAAAAGAATGACTAGCGGGGATAGCTCAGTTGGGAGAGCGTCAGACTGAAGATCTGAAGGTCACGTGTTCGATCCACGTTCACCGCATTATAATATGCTTATATATTTTATTTAGCAAATTTGAAAATCATTTTTATACGATTTATCAGCTATATTTGATAGGTAATATCATCGATTTATAACACAGCGGAATGAGAGGCATATAAAATCGAAATTGGGTAAATTTTATGTTCTATGATTTGTTAAACGAAAACCAAACTCTTAAACTTTCTCGCCTTCAAAGGTAAAGTTATGACCTTATTACTATCTTATCATAATGCTTAAGGGATTTGAATTCATACGATTTAAAGATACAAATTGCTTTTATATTGTGACAAAAGTGTTGAGTTCTATATCATTATATACATTCTAAAGAAAGGCATGTCCTGTAGGAATAGGTTAGATAATGGGAGTCGTATTATTTTTTGTCAACATTTTGAATTTTATCAATTTTGTAAGTTTCACTTTCACATCGGGATGACACACGGCCTTAAACACAATGAACGTGACCCACTCATATTGGAACAATTATAATGGTTTTGCTTTATTTCATAAATCTAACACAAATTAAATAAATAAAGCTATATGGTAAATGCAATACTAATATGAAAAAGTGTAAACAATTAGTTGAAGTCTAATGAATACTAAAATTCTTAGGAGCTCATTACAACATACTCAACGTAAATAACCAATCCATTTAAAACCATTAACCTCAACAGAATTTGGATGATTGAAAGACACATATCTATATTTCAACACTTACAATAATATTAAAATGTGTGGTTCATTAAATACTGTTTAAGGTTAATAAGTTAAAGGACCTTGTTATCTTTAAGACCCATCATTCAAATTAACATTAATGACAAATGAAATTTGTGACTAACATCTAATTTAGGTCCAAATTTTGTGTCAAAATAACATTATTCTTGTTTTTCATTCGTTTACTATCATCTCAGAGTAGAAAATTAACAATTAATGTATCATACACAAATTATATCACTAAGTAGCCCAAAAGAATGACTAGCGGGGATAGCTCAGTTGGGAGAGCGTCAGACTGAAGATCTGAAGGTCACGTGTTCGATCCACGTTCACCGCATTATAGTATGCTTATATCTTTTATTTAGCAAATTTGAAAATCATTTTTATACGATTTATCAGCTATATTTGATAGGTAATATCATCGATTTATAACACAGCGGAGTGAGAGGCATATAAAATCGAAATTGGGTAAATTTTATGTTCTATGATTTGTCAAACGAAAACCAAGCTCTTAAACTTTCTCGCCTTCAAAGGTAAAGTTATGACCTTATTACTATCTTATCATAATGCTTAAGGGATTTGAATTCATACGATTTAAAGATACAAATTGCTTTTATATTGTGACAAAAGTGTTGAGTTCTATATCATTATATACATTCTAAAGAAAGGCATGTCCTGTAGGAATAGGTTAGATAATGGGAGTCGTATTATTTTTGGTCAACATTTTGAATTTTATCAATTTTGTAAGTTTCACTTTCACATCGGGATGACACACGGCCTTAAACACAATGAACGTGACCCACTCATATTGGAACAATTATAATGGTTTTGCTTTATTTCATAAATCTAACACAAATTAAATAAATAAAGCTATATGGTAAATGCAATACTAATATGAAAAAGTGTAAACAATTAGTTGAAGTCTAATGAATACTAAAATTCTTAGGAGCTCATTACAACATACTCAACGTAAATAACCAATCAGTTTAAAACCATTAACCTCAACAGAATTTGGATGATTGAAAGACACATATCTATATTTCAACACTTACAATAATATTAAAATGTGTGGTTCATTAAATACTGTTTAAGGTTAATAAGTTAAAGGACCTTGTTATCTTTAAGACCCATCATTCAAATTAACATTAATGACAAATGAAATTTGTGACTAACATCTAATTTAGGTCCAAATTTTGTGTCAAAATAACGTTATTCTTGTTTTTCATTCGTTTACTATCATCTCAGAGTAGAAAATTAACAATTAATGTATCATACACAAATTATATCACTAAGTAGTCCAAAAGAATGACTAGCGGGGATAGCTCAGTTGGGAGAGCGTCAGACTGAAGATCTGAAGGTCACGTGTTCGATCCAAGTTCACCGCATTATAGCATGCTTATATGATTTATCAGCTATATTTGATAGGTAATATCATCGATTTATAACACAGCGGAGTGAGAGGCGTATACAATCGAAATTGGGTAAATTTTATGTTCTATGATTTGTCAAACAAAAACCAAGCTCTTAAACTTTCTCGCCTTCAAAGGTAAAGTTATGACCTTATTACTATCTTATCATAATGCTTAAGGGATTTGAATTCATACGATTTAAAGATACAAATTGCTTTTATATTGTGACAAAAGTGTTGAGTTCTATATCATTATATACATTCTAAAGAAAGGCATGTCCTGTAGGAATAGGTTAGATAATGGGAGTCGTATTATTTTTGGTCAACATTTTGAATTTTATCAATTTTGTAAGTTTCACTTTCACATCGGGATGACACACGGCCTTAAACACAATGAACGTGACCCACTCATATTGGAACAATTATAATGGTTTTGCTTTATTTCATAAATCTAACACAAATTAAATAAATAAAGCTATATGGTAAATGCAATACTAATATGAAAAAGTGTAAACAATTAGTTGAAGTCTAATGAATACTAAAATTCTTAGGAGCTCATTACAACATACTCAACGTAAATAACCAATCAGTTTAAAACCATTAACCTCAACAGAATTTGGATGATTGAAAGACACATATCTATATTTCAACACTTACAATAATATTAAAATGTGTGGTTCATTAAATACTGTTTAAGGTTAATAAGTTAAAGGACCTTGTTATCTTTAAGACCCATCATTCAAATTAACATTAATGACAAATGAAATTTGTGACTAACATCTAATTTAGGTCCAAATTTTGTGTCAAAATAACATTATTCTTGTTTTTCATTCGTTTACTATCATCTCAGAGTAGAAAATTAACAATTAATGTATCATACACAAATTATATCACTAAGTAGCCCAAAAGAATGACTAGCGGGGATAGCTCAGTTGGGAGAGCGTCAGACTGAAGATCTGAAGGTCACGTGTTCGATCCACGTTCACCGCATTATAATATGCTTATATCTTTTATTTAGCAAATTTGAAAATCATTTTTATACGATTTATCAGCTATATTTGATAGGTAATATCATCGATTTATAACACAGCGGAGTGAGAGGCATATAAAATCGAAATTGGGTAAATTTTATGTTCTATGATTTGTCAAACGAAAACCAAGCTCTTAAACTTTCTCGCCTTCAAAGGTAAAGTTATGACCTTATTACTATCTTATCATAATGCTTAAGGGATTTGAATTCATACGATTTAAAGATACAAATTGCTTTTATATTGTGACAAAAGTGTTGAGTTCTATATCATTATATACATTCTAAAGAAAGGCATGTCCTGTAGGAATAGGTTAGATAATGGGAGTCGTATTATTTTTGGTCAACATTTTGAATTTTATCAATTTTGTAAGTTTCACTTTCACATCGGGATGACACACGGCCTTAAACACAATGAACGTGACCCACTCATATTGGAACAATTATAATGGTTTTGCTTTATTTCATAAATCTAACACAAATTAAATAAATAAAGCTATATGGTAAATGCAATACTAATATGAAAAAGTGTAAACAATTAGTTGAAGTCTAATGAATACTAAAATTCTTAGGAGCTCATTACAACATACTCAACGTAAATAACCAATCAGTTTAAAACCATTAACCTCAACAGAATTTGGATGATTGAAAGACACATATCTATATTTCAACACTTACAATAATATTAAAATGTGTGGTTCATTAAATACTGTTTAAGGTTAATAAGTTAAAGGACCTTGTTATCTTTAAGACCCATCATTCAAATTAACATTAATGACAAATGAAATTTGTGACTAACATCTAATTTAGGTCCAAATTTTGTGTCAAAATAACATTATTCTTGTTTTTCATTCGTTTACTATCATCTCAGAGTAGAAAATTAACAATTAATGTATCATACACAAATTATATCACTAAGTAGTCCAAAAGAATGACTAGCGGGGATAGCTCAGTTGGGAGAGCGTCAGACTGAAGATCTGAAGGTCACGTGTTCGATCCACGTTCACCGCATTATAGTATGCTTATATCTTTTATTTAGCAAATTTGAAAATCATTTTTATACGATTTATCAGCTATATTTGATAGGTAATATCATCGATTTATAACACAGCGGAGTGAGAGGCATATAAAATCGAAATTGGGTAAATTTTATGTTCTATGATTTGTCAAACGAAAACCAAGCTCTTAAACTTTCTCGCCTTCAAAGGTAAAGTTATGACCTTATTACTATCTTATCATAATGCTTAAGGGATTTGAATTCATACGATTTAAAGATACAAATTGCTTTTATATTGTGACAAAAGTGTTGAGTTCTATATCATTATATACATTCTAAAGAAAGGCATGTCCTGTAGGAATAGGTTAGATAATGGGAGTCGTATTATTTTTGGTCAACATTTTGAATTTTATCAATTTTGTAAGTTTCACTTTCACATCGGGATGACACACGGCCTTAAACACAATGAACGTGACCCACTCATATTGGAACAATTATAATGGTTTTGCTTTATTTCATAAATCTAACACAAATTAAATAAATAAAGCTATATGGTAAATGCAATACTAATATGAAAAAGTGTAAACAATTAGTTGAAGTCTAATGAATACTAAAATTCTTAGGAGCTCATTACAACATACTCAACGTAAATAACCAATCCATTTAAAACCATTAACCTCAACAGAATTTGGATGATTGAAAGACACATATCTATATTTCAACACTTACAATAATATTAAAATGTGTGGTTCATTAAATACTGTTTAAGGTTAATAAGTTAAAGGACCTTGTTATCTTTAAGACCCATCATTCAAATTAACATTAATGACAAATGAAATTTGTGACTAACATCTAATTTAGGTCCAAATTTTGTGTCAAAATAACGTTATTCTTGTTTTTCATTCGTTTACTATCATCTCAGAGTAGAAAATTAACAATTAATGTATCATACACAAATTATATCACTAAGTAGTCCAAAAGAATGACTAGCGGGGATAGCTCAGTTGGGAGAGCGTCAGACTGAAGATCTGAAGGTCACGTGTTCGATCCACGTTCACCGCATTATAGTATGCTTATATCTTTTATTTAGCAAATTTGAAAATCATTTTTATACGATTTATCAGCTATATTTGATAGGTAATATCATCGATTTATAACACAGCGGAGTGAGAGGCATATAAAATCGAAATTGGGTAAATTTTATGTTCTATGATTTGTCAAACGAAAACCAAGCTCTTAAACTTTCTCGCCTTCAAAGGTAAAGTTATGACCTTATTACTATCTTATCATAATGCTTAAGGGATTTGAATTCATACGATTTAAAGATACAAATTGCTTTTATATTGTGACAAAAGTGTTGAGTTCTATATCATTATATACATTCTAAAGAAAGGCATGTCCTGTAGGAATAGGTTAGATAATGGGAGTCGTATTATTTTTGGTCAACATTTTGAATTTTATCAATTTTGTAAGTTTCACTTTCACATCGGGATGACACACGGCCTTAAACACAATGAACGTGACCCACTCATATTGGAACAATTATAATGGTTTTGCTTTATTTCATAAATCTAACACAAATTAAATAAATAAAGCTATATGGTAAATGCAATACTAATATGAAAAAGTGTAAACAATTAGTTGAAGTCTAATGAATACTAAAATTCTTAGGAGCTCATTACAACATACTCAACGTAAATAACCAATCAGTTTAAAACCATTAACCTCAACAGAATTTGGATGATTGAAAGACACATATCTATATTTCAACACTTACAATAATATTAAAATGTGTGGTTCATTAAATACTGTTTAAGGTTAATAAGTTAAAGGACCTTGTTATCTTTAAGACCCATCATTCAAATTAACATTAATGACAAATGAAATTTGTGACTAACATCTAATTTAGGTCCAAATTTTGTGTCAAAATAACATTATTCTTGTTTTTCATTCGTTTACTATCATCTCAGAGTAGAAAATTAACAATTAATGTATCATACACAAATTATATCACTAAGTAGTCCAAAAGAATGACTAGCGGGGATAGCTCAGTTGGGAGAGCGTCAGACTGAAGATCTGAAGGTCACGTGTTCGATCCACGTTCACCGCATTATAGTATGCTTATATCTTTTATTTAGCAAATTTGAAAATCATTTTTATACGATTTATCAGCTATATTTGATAGGTAATATCATCGATTTATAACACAGCGGAGTGAGAGGCATATAAAATCGAAATTGGGTAAATTTTATGTTCTATGATTTGTCAAACGAAAACCAAGCTCTTAAACTTTCTCGCCTTCAAAGGTAAAGTTATGACCTTATTACTATCTTATCATAATGCTTAAGGGATTTGAATTCATACGATTTAAAGATACAAATTGCTTTTATATTGTGACAAAAGTGTTGAGTTCTATATCATTATATACATTCTAAAGAAAGGCATGTCCTGTAGGAATAGGTTAGATAATGGGAGTCGTATTATTTTTGGTCAACATTTTGAATTTTATCAATTTTGTAAGTTTCACTTTCACATCGGGATGACACACGGCCTTAAACACAATGAACGTGACCCACTCATATTGGAACAATTATAATGGTTTTGCTTTATTTCATAAATCTAACACAAATTAAATAAATAAAGCTATATGGTAAATGCAATACTAATATGAAAAAGTGTAAACAATTAGTTGAAGTCTAATGAATACTAAAATTCTTAGGAGCTCATTACAACATACTCAACGTAAATAACCAATCAGTTTAAAACCATTAACCTCAACAGAATTTGGATGATTGAAAGACACATATCTATATTTCAACACTTACAATAATATTAAAATGTGTGGTTCATTAAATACTGTTTAAGGTTAATAAGTTAAAGGACCTTGTTATCTTTAAGACCCATCATTCAAATTAACATTAATGACAAATGAAATTTGTGACTAACATCTAATTTAGGTCCAAATTTTGTGTCAAAATAACGTTATTCTTGTTTTTCATTCGTTTACTATCATCTCAGAGTAGAAAATTAACAATTAATGTATCATACACAAATTATATCACTAAGTAGTCCAAAAGAATGACTAGCGGGGATAGCTCAGTTGGGAGAGCGTCAGACTGAAGATCTGAAGGTCACGTGTTCGATCCACGTTCACCGCATTATAGTATGCTTATATCTTTTATTTAGCAAATTTGAAAATCATTTTTATACGATTTATCAGCTATATTTGATAGGTAATATCATCGATTTATAACACAGCGGAGTGAGAGGCATATAAAATCGAAATTGGGTAAATTTTATGTTCTATGATTTGTCAAACGAAAACCAAGCTCTTAAACTTTCTCGCCTTCAAAGGTAAAGTTATGACCTTATTACTATCTTATCATAATGCTTAAGGGATTTGAATTCATACGATTTAAAGATACAAATTGCTTTTATATTGTGACAAAAGTGTTGAGTTCTATATCATTATATACATTCTAAAGAAAGGCATGTCCTGTAGGAATAGGTTAGATAATGGGAGTCGTATTATTTTTGGTCAACATTTTGAATTTTATCAATTTTGTAAGTTTCACTTTCACATCGGGATGACACACGGCCTTAAACACAATGAACGTGACCCACTCATATTGGAACAATTATAATGGTTTTGCTTTATTTCATAAATCTAACACAAATTAAATAAATAAAGCTATATGGTAAATGCAATACTAATATGAAAAAGTGTAAACAATTAGTTGAAGTCTAATGAATTCTAAAATTCTTAGGAGCTCATTACAACATACTCAACGTAAATAACCAATCAGTTTAAAACCATTAACCTCAACAGAATTTGGATGATTGAAAGACACATATCTATATTTCAACAGTTACAATAATATTAAAATGTGTGGTTCATTAAATACTGTTTAAGGTTAATAAGTTAAAGGACCTTGTTATCTTTAAGACCCATTATTCAAATTAACATTAATGACAAATGAAATTTGTTACTAACATCTAATTTAGGTCCAAATTTTGTGTCAAAATAACGTTATTCTTGTTTTTCATTCGTTTACTATCATCTCAGAGTAGAAAATTAACAATTAATGTATCATACACAAATTATATCACTAAGTAGTCCAAAAGAATGACTAGCGGGGATAGCTCAGTTGGGAGAGCGTCATACTGAAGATCTGAAGGTCACGTGTTCGATCCAAGTTCACCGCATTATAGCATGCTTATATCTTTTATTTAGCAAATTTGAAAATCATTTTTATACGATTTATCAGCTATATTTGATAGGTAATATCATCGATTTATAACACAGCGGAGTGAGAGGCATATAAAATCGAAATTGGGTAAATTTTATGTTCTATGATTTGTCAAACGAAAACCAAGCTCTTAAACTTTCTCGCCTTCAAAGGTAAAGTTATGACCTTATTACTATCTTATCATAATGCTTAAGGGATTTGAATTCATACGATTTAAAGATACAAATTGCTTTTATATTGTGACAAAAGTGTTGAGTTCTATATCATTATATACATTCTAAAGAAAGGCATGTCCTGTAGGAATAGGTTAGATAATGGGAGTCGTATTATTTTTGGTCAACATTTTGAATTTTATCATATTTGTAGGTTTCACTTTCACATCGGGATGACACACGGCCTTAAACACAATGAACGTGACCCACTCATATTGGAACAATTATAATGGTTTTGCTTTATTTCATAAATCTAACACAAATTAAATAAATAAAGCTATATGGTAAATGCAATACTAATATGAAAAAGTGTAAACAATTAGTTGAAGTCTAATGAATTCTAAAATTCTTAGGAGCTCATTACAACATACTCAACGTAAATAACCAATCAGTTTAAAACCATTAACCTCAACAGAATTTGGATGATTGAAAGACACATATCTATATTTCAACACTTACAATAATATTAAAATGTGTGGTTCATTAAATACTGTTTAAGGTTAATAAGTTAAAGGACCTTGTTATCTTTAAGACCCATCATTCAAATTAACATTAATGACAAATGAAATTTGTGACTAACATCTAAATTAGGTCCAAATTTTGTGTCAAAATAACGTTATTCTTGTTTTTCATTCGTTTACTATCATCTCAGAGTAGAAAATTAACAATTAATGTATCATACACAAATTATATCACTAAGTAGTCCAAAAGAATGACTAGCGGGGATAGCTCAGTTGGGAGAGCGTCAGACTGAAGATCTGAAGGTCACGTGTTCGATCCACGTTCACCGCATTATAGTATGCTTATATCTTTTATTTAGCAAATTTGAAAATCATTTTTATACGATTTATCAGCTATATTTGATAGGTAATATCATCGATTTATAACACAGCGGAGTGAGAGGCATATAAAATCGAAATTGGGTAAATTTTATGTTCTATGATTTGTCAAACGAAAACCAAGCTCTTAAACTTTCTCGCCTTCAAAGGTAAAGTTATGACCTTATTACTATCTTATCATAATGCTTAAGGGATTTGAATTCATACGATTTAAAGATACAAATTGCTTTTATATTGTGACAAAAGTGTTGAGTTCTATATCATTATATACATTCTAAAGAAAGGCATGTCCTGTAGGAATAGGTTAGATAATGGGAGTCGTATTATTTTTGGTCAACATTTTGAATTTTATCAATTTTGTAAGTTTCACTTTCACATCGGGATGACACACGGCCTTAAACACAATGAACGTGACCCACTCATATTGGAACAATTATAATGGTTTTGCTTTATTTCATAAATCTAACACAAATTAAATAAATAAAGCTATATGGTAAATGCAATACTAATATGAAAAAGTGTAAACAATTAGTTGAAGTCTAATGAATACTAAAATTCTTAGGAGCTCATTACAACATACTCAACGTAAATAACCAATCAGTTTAAAACCATTAACCTCAACAGAATTTGGATGATTGAAAGACACATATCTATATTTCAACACTTACAATAATATTAAAATGTGTGGTTCATTAAATACTGTTTAAGGTTAATAAGTTAAAGGACCTTGTTATCTTTAAGACCCATCATTCAAATTAACATTAATGACAAATGAAATTTGTGACTAACATCTAATTTAGGTCCAAATTTTGTGTCAAAATAACGTTATTCTTGTTTTTCATTCGTTTACTATCATCTCAGAGTAGAAAATTAACAATTAATGTATCATACACAAATTATATCACTAAGTAGTCCAAAAGAATGACTAGCGGGGATAGCTCAGTTGGGAGAGCGTCAGACTGAAGATCTGAAGGTCACGTGTTCGATCCACGTTCACCGCATTATAGTATGCTTATATCTTTTATTTAGCAAATTTGAAAATCATTTTTATACGATTTATCAGCTATATTTGATAGGTAATATCATCGATTTATAACACAGCGGAGTGAGAGGCATATAAAATCGAAATTGGGTAAATTTTATGTTCTATGATTTGTCAAACGAAAACCAAGCTCTTAAACTTTCTCGCCTTCAAAGGTAAAGTTATGACCTTATTACTATCTTATCATAATGCTTAAGGGATTTGAATTCATACGATTTAAAGATACAAATTGCTTTTATATTGTGACAAAAGTGTTGAGTTCTATATCATTATATACATTCTAAAGAAAGGCATGTCCTGTAGGAATAGGTTAGATAATGGGAGTCGTATTATTTTTGGTCAACATTTTGAATTTTATCAATTTTGTAAGTTTCACTTTCACATCGGGATGACACACGGCCTTAAACACAATGAACGTGACCCACTCATATTGGAACAATTATAATGGTTTTGCTTTATTTCATAAATCTAACACAAATTAAATAAATAAAGCTATATGGTAAATGCAATACTAATATGAAAAAGTGTAAACAATTAGTTGAAGTCTAATGAATACTAAAATTCTTAGGAGCTCATTACAACATACTCAACGTAAATAACCAATCAGTTTAAAACCATTAACCTCAACAGAATTTGGATGATTGAAAGACACATATCTATATTTCAACACTTACAATAATATTAAAATGTGTGGTTCATTAAATACTGTTTAAGGTTAATAAGTTAAAGGACCTTGTTATCTTTAAGACCCATCATTCAAATTAACATTAATGACAAATGAAATTTGTGACTAACATCTAATTTAGGTCCAAATTTTGTGTCAAAATAACGTTATTCTTGTTTTTCATTCGTTTACTATCATCTCAGAGTAGAAAATTAACAATTAATGTATCATACACAAATTATATCACTAAGTAGTCCAAAAGAATGACTAGCGGGGATAGCTCAGTTGGGAGAGCGTCAGACTGAAGATCTGAAGGTCACGTGTTCGATCCACGTTCACCGCATTATAGTATGCTTATATCTTTTATTTAGCAAATTTGAAAATCATTTTTATACGATTTATCAGCTATATTTGATAGGTAATATCATCGATTTATAACACAGCGGAGTGAGAGGCGTATACAATCGAAATTGGGTAAATTTTATGTTCTATGATTTGTCAAACAAAAACCAAGCTCTTAAACTTTCTCGCCTTCAAAGGTAAAGTTATGACCTTATTACTATCTTATCATAATGCTTAAGGGATTTGAATTCATACGATTTAAAGATACAAATTGCTTTTATATTGTGACAAAAGTGTTGAGTTCTATATCATTATATACATTCTAAAGAAAGGCATGTCCTGTAGGAATAGGTTAGATAATGGGAGTCGTATTATTTTTGGTCAACATTTTGAATTTTATCAATTTTGTAAGTTTCACTTTCACATCGGGATGACACACGGCCTTAAACACAATGAACGTGACCCACTCATATTGGAACAATTATAATGGTTTTGCTTTATTTCATAAATCTAACACAAATTAAATAAATAAAGCTATATGGTAAATGCAATACTAATATGAAAAAGTGTAAACAATTAGTTGAAGTCTAATGAATTCTAAAATTCTTAGGAGCTCATTACAACATACTCAACGTAAATAACCAATCAGTTTAAAACCATTAACCTCAACAGAATTTGGATGATTGAAAGACACATATCTATATTTCAACACTTACAATAATATTAAAATGTGTGGTTCATTAAATACTGTTTAAGGTTAATAAGTTAAAGGACCTTGTTATCTTTAAGACCCATCATTCAAATTAACATTAATGACAAATGAAATTTGTGACTAACATCTAATTTAGGTCCAAATTTTGTGTCAAAATAACGTTATTCTTGTTTTTCATTCGTTTACTATCATCTCAGAGTAGAAAATTAACAATTAATGTATCATACACAAATTATATCACTAAGTAGTCCAAAAGAATGACTAGCGGGGATAGCTCAGTTGGGAGAGCGTCAGACTGAAGATTTGAAGGTCACGTGTTCGATCCACGTTCACCGCATTATAGTATGCTTATATCTTTTATTTAGCAAATTTGAAAATCATTTTTATACGATTTATCAGCTATATTTGATAGGTAATATCATCGATTTATAACACAGCGGAGTGAGAGGCATATAAAATCGAAATTGGGTAAATTTTATGTTCTATGATTTGTCAAAGACCTTATTACTATCTTATCATAATGCTTAAGGGATTTGAATTCATACGATTTAAAGATACAAATTGCTTTTATATTGTGACAAAAGTGTTGAGTTCTATATCATTATATACATTCTAAAGAAAGGCATGTCCTGTAGGAATAGGTTAGATAATGGGAGTCGTATTATTTTTGGTCAACATTTTGAATTTTATCAATTTTGTAAGTTTCACTTTCACATCGGGATGACACACGGCCTTAAACACAATGAACGTGACCCACTCATATTGGAACAATTATAATGGTTTTGCTTTATTTCATAAATCTAACACAAATTAAATAAATAAAGCTATATGGTAAATGCAATACTAATATGAAAAAGTGTAAACAATTAGTTGAAGTCTAATGAATACTAAAATTCTTAGGAGCTCATTACAACATACTCAACGTAAATAACCAATCAGTTTAAAACCATTAACCTCAACAGAATTTGGATGATTGAAAGACACATATCTATATTTCAACACTTACAATAATATTAAAATGTGTGGTTCATTAAATACTGTTTAAGGTTAATAAGTTAAAGGACCTTGTTATCTTTAAGACCCATCATTCAAATTAACATTAATGACAAATGAAATTTGTGACTAACATCTAATTTAGGTCCAAATTTTGTGTCAAAATAACATTATTCTTGTTTTTCATTCGTTTACTATCATCTCAGAGTAGAAAATTAACAATTAATGTATCATACACAAATTATATCACTAAGTAGCCAAAAGAATGACTAGCGGGGATAGCTCAGTTGGGAGAGCGTCAGACTGAAGATCTGAAGGTCACGTGTTCGATCCACGTTCACCGCATTATAGTATGCTTATATCTTTTATTTAGCAAATTTGAAAATCATTTTTATACGATTTATCAGCTATATTTGATAGGTAATATCATCGATTTATAACACAGCGGAGTGAGAGGCATATAAAATCGAAATTGGGTAAATTTTATGTTCTATGATTTGTCAAACGAAAACCAAGCTCTTAAACTTTCTCGCCTTCAAAGGTAAAGTTATGACCTTATTACTATCTTATCATAATGCTTAAGGGATTTGAATTCATACGATTTAAAGATACAAATTGCTTTTATATTGTGACAAAAGTGTTGAGTTCTATATCATTATATACATTCTAAAGAAAGGCATGTCCTGTAGGAATAGGTTAGATAATGGGAGTCGTATTATTTTTGGTCAACATTTTGAATTTTATCATTTTGTAAGTTTCACTTTCACATCGGGATGACACACGGCCTTAAACACAATGAACGTGACCCACTCATATTGGAACAATTATAATGGTTTTGCTTTATTTCATAAATCTAACACAAATTAAATAAATAAAGCTATATGGTAAATGCAATACTAATATGAAAAAGTGTAAACAATTAGTTGAAGTCTAATGAATACTAAAATTCTTAGGAGCTCATTACAACATACTCAACGTAAATAACCAATCAGTTTAAAACCATTAACCTCAACAGAATTTGGATGATTGAAAGACACATATCTATATTTCAACACTTACAATAATATTAAAATGTGTGGTTCATTAAATACTGTTTAAGGTTAATAAGTTAAAGGACCTTGTTATCTTTAAGACCCATCATTCAAATTAACATTAATGACAAATGAAATTTGTGACTAACATCTAATTTAGGTCCAAATTTTGTGTCAAAATAACATTATTCTTGTTTTTCATTCGTTTACTATCATCTCAGAGTAGAAAATTAACAATTAATGTATCATACACAAATTATATCACTAAGTAGCCCAAAAGAATGACTAGCGGGGATAGCTCAGTTGGGAGAGCGTCAGACTGAAGATCTGAAGGTCACGTGTTCGATCCACGTTCACCGCATTATAGTATGCTTATATCTTTTATTTAGCAAATTTGAAAATCATTTTTATACGATTTATCAGCTATATTTGATAGGTAATATCATCGATTTATAACACAGCGGAGTGAGAGGCATATAAAATCGAAATTGGGTAAATTTTATGTTCTATGATTTGTCAAACGAAAACCAAGCTCTTAAACTTTCTCGCCTTCAAAGGTAAAGTTATGACCTTATTACTATCTTATCATAATGCTTAAGGGATTTGAATTCATACGATTTAAAGATACAAATTGCTTTTATATTGTGACAAAAGTGTTGAGTTCTATATCATTATATACATTCTAAAGAAAGGCATGTCCTGTAGGAATAGGTTAGATAATGGGAGTCGTATTATTTTTGGTCAACATTTTGAATTTTATCAATTTTGTAAGTTTCACTTTCACATCGGGATGACACACGGCCTTAAACACAATGAACGTGACCCACTCATATTGGAACAATTATAATGGTTTTGCTTTATTTCATAAATCTAACACAAATTAAATAAATAAAGCTATATGGTAAATGCAATACTAATATGAAAAAGTGTAAACAATTAGTTGAAGTCTAATGAATACTAAAATTCTTAGGAGCTCATTACAACATACTCAACGTAAATAACCAATCAGTTTAAAACCATTAACCTCAACAGAATTTGGATGATTGAAAGACACATATCTATATTTCAACACTTACAATAATATTAAAATGTGTGGTTCATTAAATACTGTTTAAGGTTAATAAGTTAAAGGACCTTGTTATCTTTAAGACCCATCATTCAAATTAACATTAATGACAAATGAAATTTGTGACTAACATCTAATTTAGGTCCAAATTTTGTGTCAAAATAACATTATTCTTGTTTTTCATTCGTTTACTATCATCTCAGAGTAGAAAATTAACAATTAATGTATCATACACAAATTATATCACTAAGTAGCCCAAAAGAATGACTAGCGGGGATAGCTCAGTTGGGAGAGCGTCAGACTGAAGATCTGAAGGTCACGTGTTCGATCCACGTTCACCGCATTATAATGCTTATATCTTTTATTTAGCAAATTTGAAAATCATTTTTATACGATTTATCAGCTATATTTGATAGGTAATATCATCGATTTATAACACAGCGGAGTGAGAGGCATATAAAATCGAAATTGGGTAAATTTTATGTTCTATGATTTGTCAAACGAAAACCAAGCTCTTAAACTTTCTCGCCTTCAAAGGTAAAGTTATGACCTTATTACTATCTTATCATAATGCTTAAGGGATTTGAATTCATACGATTTAAAGATACAAATTGCTTTTATATTGTGACAAAAGTGTTGAGTTCTATATCATTATATACATTCTAAAGAAAGGCATGTCCTGTAGGAATAGGTTAGATAATGGGAGTCGTATTATTTTTGGTCAACATTTTGAATTTTATCAATTTTGTAAGTTTCACTTTCACATCGGGATGACACACGGCCTTAAACACAATGAACGTGACCCACTCATATTGGAACAATTATAATGGTTTTGCTTTATTTCATAAATCTAACACAAATTAAATAAATAAAGCTATATGGTAAATGCAATACTAATATGAAAAAGTGTAAACAATTAGTTGAAGTCTAATGAATACTAAAATTCTTAGGAGCTCATTACAACATACTCAACGTAAATAACCAATCAGTTTAAAACCATTAACCTCAACAGAATTTGGATGATTGAAAGACACATATCTATATTTCAACACTTACAATAATATTAAAATGTGTGGTTCATTAAATACTGTTTAAGGTTAATAAGTTAAAGGACCTTGTTATCTTTAAGACCCATCATTCAAATTAACATTAATGACAAATGAAATTTGTGACTAACATCTAATTTAGGTCCAAATTTTGTGTCAAAATAACATTATTCTTGTTTTTCATTCGTTTACTATCATCTCAGAGTAGAAAATTAACAATTAATGTATCATACACAAATATATCACTAAGTAGCCCAAAAGAATGACTAGCGGGGATAGCTCAGTTGGGAGAGCGTCAGACTGAAGATCTGAAGGTCACGTGTTCGATCCACGTTCACCGCATTATAATATGCTTATATCTTTTATTTAGCAAATTTGAAAATCATTTTTATACGATTTATCAGCTATATTTGATAGGTAATATCATCGATTTATAACACAGCGGAGTGAGAGGCATATAAAATCGAAATTGGGTAAATTTTATGTTCTATGATTTGTCAAACGAAAACCAAGCTCTTAAACTTTCTCGCCTTCAAAGGTAAAGTTATGACCTTATTACTATCTTATCATAATGCTTAAGGGATTTGAATTCATACGATTTAAAGATACAAATTGCTTTTATATTGTGACAAAAGTGTTGAGTTCTATATCATTATATACATTCTAAAGAAAGGCATGTCCTGTAGGAATAGGTTAGATAATGGGAGTCGTATTATTTTTGGTCAACATTTTGAATTTTATCAATTTTGTAAGTTTCACTTTCACATCGGGATGACACACGGCCTTAAACACAATGAACGTGACCCACTCATATTGGAACAATTATAATGGTTTTGCTTTATTTCATAAATCTAACACAAATTAAATAAATAAAGCTATATGGTAAATGCAATACTAATATGAAAAAGTGTAAACAATTAGTTGAAGTCTAATGAATACTAAAATTCTTAGGAGCTCATTACAACATACTCAACGTAAATAACCAATCAGTTTAAAACCATTAACCTCAACAGAATTTGGATGATTGAAAGACACATATCTATATTTCAACACTTACAATAATATTAAAATGTGTGGTTCATTAAATACTGTTTAAGGTTAATAAGTTAAAGGACCTTGTTATCTTTAAGACCCATCATTCAAATTAACATTAATGACAAATGAAATTTGTGACTAACATCTAATTTAGGTCCAAATTTTGTGTCAAAATAACATTATTCTTGTTTTTCATTCGTTTACTATCATCTCAGAGTAGAAAATTAACAATTAATGTATCATACACAAATTATATCACTAAGTAGCCCAAAAGAATGACTAGCGGGGATAGCTCAGTTGGGAGAGCGTCAGACTGAAGATCTGAAGGTCACGTGTTCGATCCACGTTCACCGCATTATAATATGCTTATATCTTTTATTTAGCAAATTTGAAAATCATTTTTATACGATTTATCAGCTATATTTGATAGGTAATATCATCGATTTATAACACAGCGGAGTGAGAGGCATATAAAATCGAAATTGGGTAAATTTTATGTTCTATGATTTGTCAAACGAAAACCAAGCTCTTAAACTTTCTCGCCTTCAAAGGTAAAGTTATGACCTTATTACTATCTTATCATAATGCTTAAGGGATTTGAATTCATACGATTTAAAGATACAAATTGCTTTTATATTGTGACAAAAGTGTTGAGTTCTATATCATTATATACATTCTAAAGAAAGGCATGTCCTGTAGGAATAGGTTAGATAATGGGAGTCGTATTATTTTTGGTCAACATTTTGAATTTTATCAATTTTGTAAGTTTCACTTTCACATCGGGATGACACACGGCCTTAAACACAATGAACGTGACCCACTCATATTGGAACAATTATAATGGTTTTGCTTTATTTCATAAATCTAACACAAATTAAATAAATAAAGCTATATGGTAAATGCAATACTAATATGAAAAAGTGTAAACAATTAGTTGAAGTCTAATGAATACTAAAATTCTTAGGAGCTCATTACAACATACTCAACGTAAATAACCAATCAGTTTAAAACCATTAACCTCAACAGAATTTGGATGATTGAAAGACACATATCTATATTTCAACACTTACAATAATATTAAAATGTGTGGTTCATTAAATACTGTTTAAGGTTAATAAGTTAAAGGACCTTGTTATCTTTAAGACCCATCATTCAAATTAACATTAATGACAAATGAAATTTGTGACTAACATCTAATTTAGGTCCAAATTTTGTGTCAAAATAACATTATTCTTGTTTTTCATTCGTTTACTATCATCTCAGAGTAGAAAATTAACAATTAATGTATCATACACAAATTATATCACTAAGTAGCCCAAAAGAATGACTAGCGGGGATAGCTCAGTTGGGAGAGCGTCAGACTGAAGATCTGAAGGTCACGTGTTCGATCCACGTTCACCGCATAATAATATGCTTATATCTTTTATTTAGCAATTTGAAAATCATTTTTATACGATTTATCAGCTATATTTGATAGGTAATATCATCGATTTATAACACAGCGGAGTGAGAGGCATATAAAATCGAAATTGGGTAAATTTTATGTTCTATGATTTGTCAAACGAAAACCAAGCTCTTAAACTTTCTCGCCTTCAAAGGTAAAGTTATGACCTTATTACTATCTTATCATAATGCTTAAGGGATTTGAATTCATACGATTTAAAGATACAAATTGCTTTTATATTGTGACAAAAGTGTTGAGTTCTATATCATTATATACATTCTAAAGAAAGGCATGTCCTGTAGGAATAGGTTAGATAATGGGAGTCGTATTATTTTTGGTCAACATTTTGAATTTTATCAATTTTGTAAGTTTCACTTTCACATCGGGATGACACACGGCCTTAAACACAATGAACGTGACCCACTCATATTGGAACAATTATAATGGTTTTGCTTTATTTCATAAATCTAACACAAATTAAATAAATAAAGCTATATGGTAATGCAATACTAATATGAAAAAGTGTAAACAATTAGTTGAAGTCTAATGAATACTAAAATTCTTAGGAGCTCATTACAACATACTCAACGTAAATAACCAATCAGTTTAAAACCATTAACCTCAACAGAATTTGGATGATTGAAAGACACATATCTATATTTCAACACTTACAATAATATTAAAATGTGTGGTTCATTAAATACTGTTTAAGGTTAATAAGTTAAAGGACCTTGTTATCTTTAAGACCCATCATTCAAATTAACATTAATGACAAATGAAATTTGTGACTAACATCTAATTTAGGTCCAAATTTTGTGTCAAAATAACATTATTCTTGTTTTTCATTCGTTTACTATCATCTCAGAGTAGAAAATTAACAATTAATGTATCATACACAAATTATATCACTAAGTAGCCCAAAGAATGACTAGCGGGGATAGCTCAGTTGGGAGAGCGTCAGACTGAAGATCTGAAGGTCACGTGTTCGATCCACGTTCACCGCATTATAATATGCTTATATCTTTTATTTAGCAAATTTGAAATCATTTTTATACGATTTATCAGCTATATTTGATAGGTAATATCATCGATTTATAACACAGCGGAGTGAGAGGCATATAAAATCGAAATTGGGTAAATTTTATGTTCTATGATTTGTCAAACGAAAACCAAGCTCTTAAACTTTCTCGCCTTCAAAGGTAAAGTTATGACCTTATTACTATCTTATCATAATGCTTAAGGGATTTGAATCATACGATTTAAAGATACAAATTGCTTTTATATTGTGACAAAAGTGTTGAGTTCTATATCATTATATACATTCTAAAGAAAGGCATGTCCTGTAGGAATAGGTTAGATAATGGGAGTCGTATTATTTTGGTCAACATTTTGAATTTTATCAATTTTGTAAGTTTCACTTTCACATCGGGATGACACACGGCCTTAAACACAATGAACGTGACCCACTCATATTGGAACAATTATAATGGTTTTGCTTTATTTCATAAATCTAACACAAATTAAATAAATAAAGCTATATGGTAAATGCAATACTAATATGAAAAAGTGTAAACAATTAGTTGAAGTCTAATGAATACTAAAATTCTTAGGAGCTCATTACAACATACTCAACGTAAATAACCAATCAGTTTAAAACCATTAACCTCAACAGAATTTGGATGATTGAAAGACACATATCTATATTTCAACACTTACAATAATATTAAAATGTGTGGTTCATTAAATACTGTTTAAGGTTAATAAGTTAAAGGACCTTGTTATCTTTAAGACCCATCATTCAAATTAACATTAATGACAAATGAAATTTGTGACTAACATCTAATTAGGTCCAAATTTTGTGTCAAAATAACGTTATTCTTGTTTTTCATTCGTTTTACTATCATCTCAGAGTAGAAAATTAACAATTAATGTATCATACACAAATTATATCACTAAGTAGCCCAAAAGAATGACTAGCGGGGATAGCTCAGTTGGGAGAGCGTCAGACTGAAGATCTGAAGGTCACGTGTTCGATCCACGTTCACCGCATTATATGCTTATATCTTTTATTTAGCAATTTGAAAATCATTTTTATACGATTTATCAGCTATATTTGATAGGTAATATCATCGATTTATAACACAGCGGAGTGAGAGGCATATAAAATCGAAATTGGGTAATTTTATGTTCTATGATTTGTCAAACGAAAACCAAGCTCTTAAACTTTCTCGCCTTCAAAGGTAAAGTTATGACCTTATTACTATCTTATCATAATGCTTAAGGGATTTGAATTCATACGATTTAAAGATACAAATTGCTTTTATATTGTGACAAAAGTGTTGAGTTCTATATCATTATATACATTCTAAAGAAAGGCATGTCCTGTAGGAATAGGTTAGATAATGAGTCGTATATTTTTGGTCAACATTTTGAATTTTATCAATTTTGTAAGTTTCACTTTCACATCGGATGACACACGGCCTTAAACACAATGAACGTGACCCACTCATCATATTGAAACAATTATAATGGTTTTGCTTTATTTCATAAATCTACACAAATTAAATAAATAAAGCTATATGGTAATGCAATACTAATATGAAAAAGTGTAACAATTAGTTGAAGTCTAATGAATACTAAAATTCTTAGGAGCTCATTACAACATACTCAACGTAAATAACCAATCAGTTTAAAACCATTAACCTCAACAGAATTTGGATGATTGAAAGACACATATCTATATTTCAACACTTACAATAATATTAAAATGTGTGGTTCATTAAATACTGTTTAAGGTTAATAAGTTAAAGGACCTTGTTATCTTTAAGACCCATCATTCAAATTAACATTAATGACAAATGAATTTGTGACTAACATCTAATTTAGGTCCAAATTTTGTGTCAAAATAACATTATTCTTGTTTTTCATTCGTTTACTATCATCTCAGAGTAGAAATTAACAATTAATGTATCATACACAATTATATCACTAAGTAGCCCAAAAGAATGACTAGCGGGGATAGCTCAGTTGGGAGAGCGTCAGACTGAAGATCTGAAGGTCACGTGTTCGATCCACGTTCACCGCATTATAGTATGCTTATATCTTTTATTTAGCAAATTTGAAAATCATTTTTATACGATTTATCAGCTATATTTGATAGGTAATATCATCGATTATAACACAGCGGAATGAGAGGCATATAAAATCGAAATTGGGTAAATTTTATGTTCTATGATTTGTCAAACGAAAACCAAGCTCTTAAACTTTCTCGCCTTCAAAGGTAAAGTTATGACCTTATTACTATCTTATCATAATGCTTAAGGGATTTGAATTCATACGATTTAAAGATACAAATTGCTTTTATATTGTGACAAAAGTGTTGAGTTCTATATCATTATATACATTCTAAAGAAAGGCATGTCCTGTAGGAATAGGTTAGATAATGGGAGTCGTATTATTTTTGGTCAACATTTTGAATTTTATCAATTTTGTAAGTTTCACTTTCACATCGGGATGACACAC
>NW_026113047.1:0-45045 GCF_024323335.1 Lathyrus oleraceus
TGGGTTAAATAAGGGGTTACACCAACTTATGTACCAGAGCCCCATGCTTAAGAGCATAATCACTAACCGGTCACTTTACTATGAGTATGTACGGATAACGGGCTTAATGTGATTGCACCTGAATGAAAAGGACTTGATGAAACGAAAAGAATGCCTAGGTATGGTGGGGTAATGTGGATTGATTTGTATTAGAGTGAAAGGAAGGAAGGAGAGAAAAGAGAGAGAGAGAGAGAAAGTGGATCTGAATTCTGTTATGTATTGATTCTGTTTGTTATATATTTTTATTCTGTTACAGTGAATAGGATATATATAGGTATTATAACCTGTGCCACTACTGGACTTAACCTACACCACACACACTAACTAACTACACGTTAGTTATGATGACATGGCACTCTAGAATATACACTAATACTCCCCCACAAGTTCAAGGTGGCTGCAAAGTCAGGCTTGAGGCAGACAAGTTGAGCTTGCTTCTGAGCTCCAGAAATCTTGAACTTCAAAGACTTCCCATAAAGGTCAGTGTCACTCTTTTATGCTTATAACATCATGTGTTGTTATAATTTCGTCTTTTTGTTTACTCTAAAATGTTACTCTTTTTATTTCCCAAAATTATAACTAACTTGTTCGTCCGATTCTTTGTAGGAAAGTATTTACGCTCTTGTCATGAATAGATCAAAATGAGTCTTGAGGTCATTACAGGTAATGTTCTTCTATTGCTTCTTTTCATTTGGTTTTTACAATAAATGCAACGTGATTGTTTTGTTACAAGTAGTAAATACTGCACAAATCCATAACAAATATTGAGCAGCTTCTCGCACTTTCTTTTTTATATTATAATGATAAGGGTTGTATTGTGTTTTGATTTCACTGTTTCTTTTGGTCATATTTTTTGGGTTATATTTGATAGGGAGAGCCAGCCGTTGAGGTTACAAATGAAGGTGTTGATGCTGCAGGGCATACAATTGGTACATTTTTGGAGGTCGTGTTCAAACTTAGGAAGGTTCTCAACCCCAAGAGTGTGATCAAACCAACATCACTAGCTAAAGATTATTTTGAATCCACAACTAACTAGATCGTCCGATGCTTTGTAGGTACCACACCTTTGCTATGACCATGTCAGTCTTGAGGTCCTTAGAGGTAATGTTCTTCTGTTTGCCTCTTTTAATTTGGTCTGATTTGTTTGTGCTCAACAAATTATTCAGGTTCATTCGTTGATTTCATTTATTAATGTACAAGTTCTATAAAATCGTGGAGCCTTGTCATGACTTGAACATTTTTTCAGATATTATTCAGGTCTTTTTTGAACTATGTAATGATTAAATGAACTTATTCTTTGTTTAAATTAAATATTTCTTCCATATTAAATTTGGCGGCCTTAGTCCACTTGTTCAGTTTATTTTTCCTGAATTTATAGTAATTGGTGACCGGTTCCATGAGAATAGAAAGTGATGCAGGGAACCTTTGATTTGGAAGTATAATTCGGTCTGCATCCCAGTTATTTTTCATATAGAGTTTCATGCATTTCTTTAGATTATATCACATAAATTTGTTAATTGATTTGTAGTATCTACACCTTCGATCAAAGGTGTGTCCAATGTCAGGCACGTGTTGGTTCCTGACACTGACACATCCACATTCAATTGATTAATTTTTTTAAATTATTACTGGTGTTGACGTGTCACTGTCGTGTCCCATGTCCGTATTGTATATGTTAATTTATTAATTAGTGCGTTTCAGGGATTTGTCATTGTCTCAGCTTTACTCGATACAACATTGCTACAGTTCATTTAAAATTATCCATCTCCTTCTGCAATCTATAAGAAAAATTGCACGGTTGACTTAATATACCCTTGTTATGGTTTTATGGATAATCTCTCAATATTTGAATATGCAATTGTAAACTTGTCATGATCTGCGGGAGAATATATAAGATACTATGTTCTTTTATTTACAATATTATTTTGAATTCATAACTTGACCGTCGGAGTTTTTGCAGGTACCACACCTTTGCAGTGTCATACTATGTTCATGAGTATGATGAAACAGAAAGGAAATGGTAGGAAGTTTGGTTTGCTGTGATCGGTTCCATGAGATTTAGAAAGTGATGCAGGGACGCCTTTGATCATGCTCAACAAGCTGCTAGAGTTTTCAAGAACAGAAACAGCCTGCGGTCTACCCTATTGGAAGCACCATCCGTTCTTCAACCCAACATACGAGTGGATGAGTGTCATTGACTCGGGCCTGCTGGAACATTGGAATTGGCAGAGGGTGAAAATGTTTGGTGACAACTGGTTCCTAGTGATTCGGTTAATCGAAGATGAAGCAAACGATGGAAATTGTGAGTTATTCTTCATCTATTTTAAGATTAAGAAACAAAAGATAGAGTTCTTAGATGATGAGATTCCCATGCTAGAGTTTTGCTTATAAGATTGTTAACCATTCCTAGAATTTTGGTTACAGTTACTTTGGCTCGTTCATCACGCTTCAGATTAATGTGAGCACCTCGCCCAGCACTGTACCTATTATCATCCTGGCTATATTCGTCGAGCCAATTTTCCTCTTCACAAGCAAAAAGCCACTTATCAATTCTACCGGTTACGTCTCTTCTGCTCAAAGCTTCATCTTTAGCTTTCACTATCTGTGCTTCAATGCTAGCTAATAATTCACAAGGATCAACCAGGCCAGAATCTATTAATGCACTAGCTTTCTCGGCAGCAGTACTTGTATCAGGTTCGATATGAGTCAATCTACATATTTCTTCTAACTCTGACCTCTTCTTAAAAACAAACAAGTTCTTTCATTCTACTTGCTTTTAGTTTCGCAAGTTTTTCCACTTCTGCCGAAGCCTTCTCTATCACATTTGTTGAAAGACCGCCTCTTTCGGTGTTTTCTTATGGCGAAGTTGCAACAATAGAAGTAATCCTCAGAAAAGTGTTCCTCTCTTCTTTTGACGTGTCCATCAAATTCCAAAGTTCGAATAGGTTAGCGACAATATCCTTCAACTTCTGTATTCTGACTTTTCTTTCGGTTTTTAACTTGAGAATGGTCTTCTCTAAACCTTCCAATGTGCTATTGCTAATATTAGTTGATTGCTCCACCTGAGTCCCGTGCAAGCTCGGATGTACATCGTCTACTGTTTGGCCGAAATCCAATCCAAGAACACCACAGAGAGTATGCACCTCATTAACACATTGCATCTAATTTAGTTGCTATGAATAATTAAGTAGGTGTTTGAATGCAATATAGAGAGAATTATATACATGAATGGTTAAAAAGTAAATAAATTGATACAAAAATGAAAGGATTACGGGGAAACCGGTGAATTTGTGGAAAATGTAGCTGAAGATGTGAAAAGGGACAAGTTGGTTGGTGAAGAAACTCCTTCCGTGTAAGATATGGGCGCCGGTAGATTGAGGGCGTGGTGGGTGGAAGTAAAGGAGGCGGTAGGCGGCTCTAAGGACGTAGGAATTGTTTCTTTCAAAGATTAAACTTAAAACTAGATTGGTACTATTTGAGAGGTATTGAATAAAACAATTGAAAATTTGTCATTTATTTAGAAAACACAACTAATACATTTCATTGATTAAAAAACTTGGAATTAAAGTCGTGCACTACTCGCAGCTACCTTGGGAGGCTTTATTTGATGGAGAATGCATGAGCGGCTCAATATCTGAATTGATAGCAATATTTCCCATTCCAGTCGCCATGCCTCCCCCTCATCTTTGTCCTTGGTCTTCTGGTCAGGAGTAGCAGTTGTTGTTTCTTGATCAATGATAAACCCCCGGCTGGCTATTGGGAAATATTCCAAATTCATCTTTCTCAATGCTCTTACGCGTGGCAAGACACTTGTATTATATTTAATGTGGTTTACAAGCTCCTTTGGGATTGGTGAGCTGGAAAATATATATGCCTTCTTGTATAGAGGCTTTCCTCCAGACATATCAGACAAGCATATGCCTACATCCTCTTATGAAGTCTGGATGAAATAACAGGATCCAATGATGGTAACGGTTGTTGTCGAAGCTGCAGGTTATCAGAAGGTACAGTGAGAAAGAATCCAATCAATGATAGGGATTTTGTGGCGAGACTGATAGCTGAAGTAACCATTTCGAAACACTGTATTTGCCTGCACAGAGTCCGTAGAAGTGCCATCATGATTGACAGTTGAGGACGACCGGCTTATCATATTATCTATAAGCAGCTATACGCTTGTTCAGAGGAATAGAAATGTGTTGATGCTTGATTCACTTCCAGGCCACTTAAAATTGCAGCAGAGAGAGCAGTTACGATCACTACGCGCTTAGCCTTGTTTTCGTCTGTGTCGGATGGGCTGGTTTGCAGAATTCTGGTAACGCGACCACTGTCATGCTTACGCAGGAAATCATAAGGCTCCTGTTTGACATGCTTGGTTTGCTAATTTGGTTTGGAGAATATGGACTGAGGTAAAATGTCGCAGTTATCCAGACAGCTGGTGTAGCCGCCGTAGGATCTGCCGCTTCAGCATCACTGCTAGTTGCCGACCTCGTTGTTTATCGTCTTGCAATTGCAGGTGGATCCTGCTGCACTTTGTTGCTGCATTTTGTCAACGACCATGCCTTGTTCTGCATGTTCTGCTATTGGTGTTTTGTACATGGCCATGAGGTATCACAACTCAGGCAATCCCTTATATTCTTTGCATCGAGATCCGTAAGCGTCGTGCCAATGTGCTCCGCTCAGTATCACTCCTCCTACGAAATGCTTGGAATAATTAGGCGAGCCCAAAGTTTCTGAACGACAGTGAGTCCAGGTTCCTCCAGACAAGTTCTCAAAGAAGATTTTGTAGGCAAAGTTGATTCATACCATGCAAGCTCTTTGGTGAGCTTCAGAATTGCCGCATTTTCTGTCTCAAAGACAAAATTTGCATCATCAACAGCATCGCCGGCATCGGCCAAAGAGAATTAGGTAGCATCAGCAGAAAACTCCTCAATCGCCTGACGAATAGTTCTGAAGTTTCCAGTGGGCTTGGACATTTTCTCAGAATTGAGCATTGTTAGAAGTTTTTTTATGCAGGAAATTGGTTCGTGGCTTTTCTGTTGTTTACGACTTTGATGCATCTTTTCCGTTATGCTGCACGTTTGCTGCGATATTGCATTTGCGGTTTTCTGTTTTGCATCACCGTTTATCGTAACTAGATCGTATTGATGCCGCTAGCTTGGCTTGTTGGTTGTGTTTTGTTCAGCTGCTTTGGCTTGGATGGCAGCGCGTGCTTGTCGGCAATGCTGATGCATTACCGTCGGTTTTCATTTCCGTTTGAATTGTCGGCTAGTGGTTGTTGTTGTGGCATTATCGACGGAGACTAAGCTTGAAATTGAGTAACTGCGGAGACTTCCATACCATGAAAACCAGCACTGAAAGATGTACCAATATTGGATTGGATGCCAAGCATCAGGAGGGAGGCACCATCCATGACTCTGTTTCTAAACCTCTTCAATCTGTCCATATTTTAAGCAAACTTCCTCCAAAGTAGCATGCTTTATAAGACAACAACCTTGATGCCGTCCAGTTTTTCTATCCTTGATCAGGGCGACCCTAATCACATTCCCGTGTTCCTTAAACAAAGTACAAATATTTTTCTTAGTTTGGAAAAATTTCCAAAATGGTATGTGTTTAGTAGCTTCTGCATGGTGTTGCAATGTCGTCGCTTGAATGGATGGCTAGATTATCCTAATTGTTGTTGTAGCTGGGAGAAGGCCTTGTTTCCATCAATGTCTATTTGGTGATAGTGAAATACTTCTGCCATGGGTTCTTTGTGAAGTTCTTGTTATGATAAATTCTTGCACGGATACTGTTATGCTACTATTGGTTTGACATGGTTCGCTAGTGAATTGCGAGGTGATATTGTCAGTCTGTTGTCATGTTGTAGATGTTCATGCAATGCAGGTTTGTTGCTTTTCTGTTGCAAACTAATTCCATGCCTTGGCTCGAGGAAGGTGTCGCATGATTGTTGGCAGGTTGAATGGTTTTTGTGGCAGGGTTGTAACATGCTTTATGATGAGGTATTATGTTGCTGATTTGAGTTGATCTCGTTCATGGAGGGCTGGAATTGCTAAAATTGATGATGGTGCTGCTCCTCAAGCCAACACCATTGTAGAACATCATGGGCAATGAACACAAGTTTGTCTCTTCGTCAGAATTTTCAACTTTAGATAACTTTGAAATAGTTGAAGTGATTGAATCCTTCTCCACCATTTCTTGGATGCTTGCTGGACATAATTGGGAACTGAAGGATTTATCTAACAATGATGACAATGTCAAAAGTGATTGCTCTGATGCGAAAGATGGTCTTGAAGATGTAGATGGATGAAGAAGTCGCTTTGGAATGTGTTGTGCCGCTAGGGAACGCACATAACTCAGTGACTTCACAATAGCCTCGGAAGCAAATTCAGATATGGGCAAAGGAGATGTATTTTTCAGTGTTGTTGATGTACAAGATTGTTGGTTAAAAGAACTTGACCATGGTTGATTCAGGTTTTGTTACGCCGTCGGCGCGCTTACGGCAGCAGCGTTTGAGCTTGCGGCTCTTGATGTTGTGGTCGCTATTTTTCCGGTTTTGTGGCTTGGCAGTGTGCGTTTTCTACTGCCTTTTGGTGGCTGAGAAATATCTAATTCGTTTTTAATTTCTATTACTTGATGTCGCAGTTGGCTGTGTTATTTTTGGACAAAAAGCCACCATGAACGAGTTTCCTCCCAAGTCTATGTAGTTCACATCACACCAATGCGTCACAGAAAGTGAGCATATTAGTAGCTGTCAGTTTGCCCGATAAGTAGCGAGTGAGCTTCTCTCTCATGGTAAAGGTAGTATGATTGACGGGAGTCTCGTTTAAGATCCGGTGGGCCACCTACTATGGTTTCCGCTATCGGGCCACCCACCATTTATTTCCACGCTGCAGAAGTCCAGTCCTGGGTGTGAGGGGGTTTGTTAAGAGTCCCACATCGGACAATATATGGCCTAAACATGTGTTTATAAGTGGGGGCAGTCCTCACTCTACTAACCGTTTTTGTAGAGTTGAGTTAGGCCCAAACCACACATTCTTAACAGTATTATATAGAGATTTTAAGTGCCTTGTCCGGGTTATTATTATCCATATGTAGTAACCGTGTCTTTAATAGATATTGATGCACATCAACTTGAAAAGTTGCAAATTGTTTTTAACTCATTTCAGATCCAGTAATCTCCAATGCCGTTGTTGGAATTCTTGTTGGTTTAGTTACTAGCCATGATGGTGGTGTTGAAAACGTAACATTTATTGTAGGAAATAAATTTTTTGCAGTTACTGAATATGATTCCGTTTTGTATGACTTCCAAATCATATTTTCTGATTTGTACAAATTTGCTCTAGTGGTTTTTCTTCAATGAAGCTACAGCATGGCTACAGATCATTTAAAATTAGCCATCTTCTTCTTGTGTCGTCTATAAGAAAAATTGCACGGTTGACTTAATATATCCTTGTTATGGTTTTATGGACAATCTTTCTCAATTATTATTATTTGATTGTGCAATTGTGAAGTTGTTATGATCTGCCTGTGATTAGTATGTTCTTTTATTTACTAAAATTATTTTGAATTCATAACTAACTTGATCGTCGGAGTTTTTGCAGGTACCGCATCTTTGGTGTGTCATGCTATGCTCATGAGTATGATGAAACAGAAAGGAAATGCAACATCTTAAAAACATGGTAGGAAGTTTACCTTTGATTTGAGCTGCTGGCCATGCTTAACAGTCCGGTCTTCAACCGAGCTAAGTGAATGAGATTCATTGACATGGGGGGCCTTCTGAAACATTGGAAATGGGCAGAGGCTGAAAACTTTGGGTGTCAGGCTGTGTTTGAAGTGGGGAGTCATGCCTCAAATATAAATTCTGGTGTCCCTAGTGAAAGTTGAAGCAAAACATTGGAAATTTGAGTTGTTCTTCATAATGCCTATTAAGCTCACGAGATCTTGCGAAAGAAATGGGAGAAGGTGTGTAGAGAAAATAAAAGGCGGCGAGGGGACTGGGTATATAAAATTTGAGAGCTTTCAACTTAGCTTTGGTTTGGTACTGGCTCTTGAGGTTACATGTAGAAAAACAAACTCAGTTTTTGAAAACCAGAATTTCATGTATATGGACCCAACATATTATTCAAACAAGTTTATTTGAACAGTAATATATAAGACAATTATTGCCCTTTTGTAATTTGTACAAGTAAAGTGTAAACTTTGAATTTTGTTTGAAATCGTGATTTCCGTTTTTGATTTGGTTCTCACAATATAGATAATGCATTCATAGAAAGTAAGTTACTTTAACTTGTTGGTATCTTCCAAAGGTAATTAGAAATAGGATGTTTGGTTCAGTAGCACTTTCTAACTGTATCTTGTTCTTTTTCCTGTTTCAAAAGACTTCCCATAAAGGTCAATGCCACTCTTTTATGCTTATAACATCATGCGTTTTTATAATTCCGTCTTTTTGTTTATTCTAAAATGTTACTCTTTTTATTTTCCAAAATTATTTTGAAATGATAACTAACTTGTTCGTCCGAGTCTTTATAGGAAGGTATGTACGCTTTTGTCATGAATAGATCAAAATGAGTCTTGTGGTCATTTAAGGTAATGTTCTTCTATGGCCTCTGTTCATTTGATTTTTAGAATGTATGCTAAGTGATTGTTTTTTTACAAATAGTAAATACTGCACATATCTATAATAAATATTGGGTTGTTTCTGACACTTTCATTTTTATATTATTCGGGTAAGGGTTGTATTGTGTTTTGATTTCACTGTTTTTTTTGTCATATTTGATAGGGAGAGCAGCAATTGAGGTTACAAATGAAGGTGTTGATGCTGCAGGGCATACAATTGGTACATCTTTGGAGGTCATTTCCAACTTAGGAAGGTTCTCAACCCCGAGAGAATGATCAAACCAACATCACTAGCTAAAGATTATTTTGAATCCATAACTAACTTGATCGTCCGATACTTTGTAGGTATGACACCTTTAGCTAATGATGCTAGTTTCTTTTGCTGTGATCATGTCAGACTTGAGGCCCTTAGAGGTAATGTTCTTATGTTTGCCTCTTTTAATTTGGTTTGATTTGTTTGTGCTCAACAAATTATTTAGGTTCATTCGTTGATTTCGTTTATTAATATGTACAAGTTTTATAAAAACGTGAAGCCTTTTCTTGACTTGAATATTTTTTCAGATATTATTCAGGTTTTTTTTGAACTATGCAATGATTCAATGAACTTGTTCTTTGTCTAAAATCAATATTTCTTCCATATTAAATCTGGCTGCCTTACTTCACTTGTTCAGTTTATTTTTTCTGAATTTATAGTAATTTGTGACCTTTTCCATGAGATATAGAAAGTGAAGAAGGGAACCTTTGATTTGGAAGCATAATTCGGTCTGCATCCCAACTATTTTTCATATAGAGTATCATGCATTACATTAGATTAAATCACATAAATTTGTTAATTAATCTATAGAACCTACACCTCCGATCAAAGGTGTGTCCAATGTCAGACACGTGTTGGTTTCTGTTTCTGACACTGACTTACCACATTCAAATTATTTATTTTTTAAATTAATACTGGTGTTGACGTGTCATTCTCGTGTCCCATGCTCGTATTGTATAAAAAAGTTTGAAATCCATAATATAAAATTTCCAGTGCCTTGTTCTGGTCATTGTTATCCATATGTGGTAAATATGTCTTTAATAGATATTTATGTACATCAACATGAAAATTTGTATATTGTTTATAATTCATTTCAGATCCTAGTAATTTCCAACTATGACTATCAAAATCTTTTTATTGGGACTTTAGATAAAAAGTCATCCTGCATATGTTCTGATTTGTA
The DNA here is from genome assembly GCF_024323335.1 of Lathyrus oleraceus. NCBI lineage: Eukaryota > Viridiplantae > Streptophyta > Magnoliopsida > Fabales > Fabaceae > Lathyrus > Lathyrus oleraceus. Next base: position 9,873 of record NW_026113047.1, read on the forward strand.
CAAATTTGCTGAGGTGGTTTTCCTTCAATTGTGGTTGCAGGGATTTGTCATCGTCTCAGTTTTATTCGATACAACATCTTGCCCTCATACACCTTCACAAAATGGGGTAGCCAGACGTAAAAATATGCATCTTGTAGAAACCGCTTGGACCTTACTTCTCTATGGTAATGTTCCATTCTGGTTATGGGGGATATTATGCTAATATGGCATGTTACCCTATAAACCTCATGCCCTCGTCTGTCCTTAACAACAATATCCCTCATTTAATTTTGTTGTTTCCTTATTCCCCCTTCACCCAATTCCTCCTCGTGTCTTCGAGTCTACAATATTTGTTAAAGTAAATGCTCGTGACGGTGACGGTACGGTGATCGCCCATGGTTCTCTTTCTCTCTCTTCCAGGTTACTCCTACCCTATCTCATATCGAAACATTGGGGACAATGTTCGGTTTAAGCGCGGGAGGAGATTTTTATCGTTTTTTATTGTTTTTCTTTATTTTTAGTATGTTTTGTGCGTTTTTAGTTGTTTGCTTTTCCTTTCTATAAAATAACATGTGTTTGACGAGTCATCTGTGTAGTGTATCCGTATTTCTTCCATTTCTTTAATCTTACCAAAAAAAAATTGTGAGCAAAGAAAACAGTGCATCTTGAATATTCAGGCTATAAGACAGGTTTATGACGAGATTTAAAAGATTTAGAAAAACTTTTTTTAAAAACATGTATTGTCTTAACACCGTAGGGTTCATGATTATAAGAGTCCTTCCCGATACCCCATATGCTGTGGCCCCAATTTTTGTTCCAAAAAAGTCCTTAAGTAGTTTATCCTTGCAGTCAGCTCCGGCTTAAGCATGCTCTACGTAAGGTACCGATGAAAATAAGTGAATGATCACAAAAAAATTTCCTGCTTTGTTCTCAAGTCATATGAAAATTCGGGCTAGGTGACTCTCACACGGTCATTTAACCCAGTAAAATAAAGACATATGCGAAACATGCAGAAGAAAAAAAAAAAATATATATATATATATATATATATATATATATATATATATATATATATATATATATATATATATATAAGAATATGCCTATTGTTGGTTGGTTCAGAGGTATCTGGTGCTGAACTTGGTAGGGTGGATTACGATCCAATCCCCCACAACTGCAAATTGGGTTAAATAAATGGGTTACACCAACTTATGTACCAGAGTCCCATGCTTAGAAAAATAATTCTTGCTTTGTTCTTAAGTCATATGAAAATTCGGGCTAGGTGACTCTCACAAGGTCATTTAACCCAGTAAAATAAAGACATATGCGAAACATGCAGAAGAAAAAAAAATAAATATATATATATATATATATATATATATATATATATATATATATATATATATATATATATATATATATATATATATATATATATATATATATATATATATATATATATATATATATATATATATATATATATATATATATATATATATATATATATATATATAGAATATGCCTATTGTTGGTTGGTTCAGAGGTATCTGGTGCTGAATTTGGTAGGATGGATTACGATTCAATCCCCCACAACTGCAAATTGGGTTAAATAAAGGGGTTACACCAACTTATGTACCAGAGCCCCATGCTTAAGAGCATAATCACTAACCGGTCACTTTACTATGAGTATGTACGGATAACGGGCTTAATGTGATTGCACCTGAATGAAAAGGACTTGATGAAAACGAAAAGAAGGCCTAGGTATGGTGGGGTAATGTGGATTGATTTGTATTAGAGTGAAAGGAAGGAAGGAGAGAAAAGAGAGAGAGAGAGAGAGAGAGAAAGTGGATCTGAATTCTGTTATGTATTAATTCTGTTTGTTATATATTTTTATTCTGTTACAGTGAATAGGATATATATAGGTATCATAACCTGTGCCACTACTGGACTTAACCTACACCGCACACACTAACTAACTACACGTTAGTTATGATGACATGGCACTCTAGAATATACACTAATACTCCCCCACAAGTTCAAGGTGGCTGCAAAGTCAGGCTTGAGGCAGACAAGTTGAGCTTGCTTCTGAGCTCCAGAAATCTTGAACTTCAAAGACTTCCCATAAAGGTCAGTGTCACTCTTTTATGCTTATAACATCATGTGTTGTTATAATTTCGTCTTTTTGTTTACTCTAAAATGTTACTCTTTTTATTTCCCAAAATTATAACTAACTTGTTCGTCCGAATCTTTGTAGGAAATATGTACGCTCTTGTCATGAATAGATCAAAATGAGTCTTGAGGTCATTACAGGTAATGTTCTTCTATTGCTTCTTTTCATTTGGTTTTTACAATAAATGCAACGTGATTGTTTTGTTACAAGTAGTAAATACTGCACAAATCCATAACAAATATTGAGCAGCTTCTCGCACTTTCTTTTTTATATTATAATGATAAGGGTTGTATTGTGTTTTGATTTCACTGTTTCTTTTGGTCATATTTTTTGGGTTATATTTGATAGGGAGAGCCAGCCGTTGAGGTTACAAATGAAGGTGTTGATGCTGCAGGGCATACAATTGGTACATTTTTGGAGGTCGTGTTCAAACTTAGGAAGGTTCTCAACCCCAAGAGTGTGATCAAACCAACATCACTAGCTAAAGATTATTTTGAATCCACAACTAACTAGATCGTCCGATGCTTTGTAGGTACCACACCTTTGCTATGACCATGTCAGTCTTGAGGTCCTTATAGGTAATGTTCTTCTGTTTGCCTCTTTTAATTTGGTTTGATTTGTTTGTGCTCAACAAATTATTCAGGTTCATTCGTTGATTTCATTTATTAATGTACAAGTTCTATAAAATCGTGGAGCCTTGTCATGACTTGAACATTTTTTCAGATATTATTCAGGTCTTTTTTGAACTATGCAATGATTAAATGAACTTATTCTTTGTTTAAATTAAATATTTCTTCCATATTAAATTTGGCGGCCTTAGTCTACTTGTTCAGTTTATTTTTCCTGAATTTATAGTAATTGGTGACCGGTTCCATGAGAATAGAAAGTGATGCAGGGAACCTTTGATTTGGAAGTATAATTCGGTCTGCATCCCATTTATTTTTCATATAGAGTTTCATGCATTTCTTTAGATTATATCACATAAATTTGTTAATTGATTTGTAGTATCTACACCTTCGATCAAAGGTGTGTCCAATGTCAGGCACGTGTTGGTTCCTGACACTGACACATCCACATTCAATTGATTAATTTTTTTAAATTATTACTGGTGTTGACGTGTCACTGTCGTGTCCCATGTCCGTATTGTATATGTTAATTTATTAATTAGTGCGTTTCAGGGATTTGTCATTGTCTCAGCTTTACTCGATACAACATTGCTACAGTTCATTTAAAATTATCCATCTCCTTCTGCAATCTATAAGAAAAATTGCACGGTTGACTTAATATACCCTTGTTATGGTTTTATGGATAATCTCTCAATATTTGAATATGCAATTGTAAACTTGTCATGATCTGCGGGAGAATATATAAGATACCATGTTCTTTTATTTACAATATTATTTTGAATTCATAACTTGACCGTCGGAGTTTTTGCAGGTACCACACCTTTGCCGTGTCATACTATGTTCATGAGTATGATGAAACAGAAAGGAAATGGTAGGAAGTTTGGTTTGCTGTGATCGGTTCCATGAGATTTAGAAAGTGATGCAGGGACGCCTTTGATCATGCTCAACAAGCTGCTAGAGTTTTCAAGAACAGAAACAGCCTGCGGTCTACCCTATTGGAAGCACCATCCGTTCTTCAACCCAACTACGAGTGGATGAGTGTCATTGACTCGGGCCTGCTGGAACATTGGAATTGGCAGAGGGTGAAAATGTTTGGTGACAACTGGTTCCTAGTGATTCGGTTAATCGAAGATGAAGCAAACGATGGAAATTGTGAGTTATTCTTCATCTATTTTAAGATTAAGAAACAAAAGATAGAGTTCTTAGATGATGAGATTCCCATGCTAGAGTTTTGCTTATAAGATTGTTAACCATTCCTAGAATTTTGGTTACAGTTACTTTGGCTCGTTCATCACGCTTCAGATTAATGTGAGCACCTCGCCCAGCACTGTACCTATTATCATCCTGGCTATATTCGTCGAGCCAATTTTCCTCTTCACAAGCAAAAAGCCACTTATCAATTCTACCGGTTACGTCTCTTCTGCTCAAAGCTTCATCTTTAGCTTTCACTATCTGTGCTTCAATGCTAGCTAATAATTCACAAGGATCAACCAGGCCAGAATCTATTAATGCACTAGCTTTCTCGGCAGCAGTACTTGTATCAGGTTCGATATGAGTCAATCTACATATTTCTTCTAACTCTGACCTCTTCTTAAAAACAAACAAGTTCTTTCATTCTACTTGCTTTTAGTTTCGCAAGTTTTTCCACTTCTGCCGAAGCCTTCTCTATCACATTTGTTGAAAGACCGCCTCTTTCGGTGTTTTCTTATGGCGAAGTTGCAACAATAGAAGTAATCCTCAGAAAAGTGTTCCTCTCTTCTTTTGACGTGTCCATCAAATTCCAAAGTTCGAATAGGTTAGCGACAATATCCTTCAACTTCTGTATTCTGACTTTTCTTTCGGTTTTTAACTTGAGAATGGTCTTCTCTAAACCTTCCAATGTGCTATTGCTAATATTAGTTGATTGCTCCACCTGAGTCCCGTGCAAGCTCGGATGTACATCGTCTACTGTTTGGCCGAAATCCAATCCAAGAACACCACAGAGAGTATGCACCTCATTAACACATTGCATCTAATTTAGTTGCTATGAATAATTAAGTAGGTGTTTGAATGCAATATAGAGAGAATTATATACATGAATGGTTAAAAAGTAAATAAATTGATACAAAAATGAAAGGATTACGGGGAAACCGGTGAATTTGTGGAAAATGTAGCTGAAGATGTGAAAAGGGACAAGTTGGTTGGTGAAGAAACTCCTTCCGTGTAAGATATGGGCGCCGGTAGATTGAGGGCGTGGTGGGTGGAAGTAAAGGAGGCGGTAGGCGGCTCTAAGGACGTAGGAATTGTTTCTTTCAAAGATTAAACTTAAAACTAGATTGGTACTATTTGAGAGGTATTGAATAAAACAATTGAAAATTTGTCATTTATTTAGAAAACACAACTAATACATTTCATTGATTAAAAAACTTGGAATTAAAGTCGTGCACTACTCGCAGCTACCTTGGGAGGCTTTATTTGATGGAGAATGCATGAGCGGCTCAATATCTGAATTGATAGCAATATTTCCCATTCCAGTCGCCATGCCTCCCCCTCATCTTTGTCCTTGGTCTTCTGGTCAGGAGTAGCAGTTGTTGTTTCTTGATCAATGATAAACCCCCGGCTGGCTATTGGGAAATATTCCAAATTCATCTTTCTCAATGCTCTTACGCGTGGCAAGACACTTGTATTATATTTAATGTGGTTTACAAGCTCCTTTGGGATTGGTGAGCTGGAAAATATATATGCCTTCTTGTATAGAGGCTTTCCTCCAGACATATCAGACAAGCATATGCCTACATCCTCTTATGAAGTCTGGATGAAATAACAGGATCCAATGATGGTAACGGTTGTTGTCGAAGCTGCAGGTTATCAGAAGGTACAGTGAGAAAGAATCCAATCAATGATAGGGATTTTGTGGCGAGACTGATAGCTGAAGTAACCATTTCGAAACACTGTATTTGCCTGCACAGAGTCCGTAGAAGTGCCATCATGATTGACAGTTGAGGACGACCGGCTTATCATATTATCTATAAGCAGCTATACGCTTGTTCAGAGGAATAGAAATGTGTTGATGCTTGATTCACTTCCAGGCCACTTAAAATTGCAGCAGAGAGAGCAGTTACGATCACTACGCGCTTAGCCTTGTTTTCGTCTGTGTCGGATGGGCTGGTTTGCAGAATTCTGGTAACGCGACCACTGTCATGCTTACGCAGGAAATCATAAGGCTCCTGTTTGACATGCTTGGTTTGCTAATTTGGTTTGGAGAATATGGACTGAGGTAAAATGTCGCAGTTATCCAGACAGCTGGTGTAGCCGCCGTAGGATCTGCCGCTTCAGCATCACTGCTAGTTGCCGACCTCGTTGTTTATCGTCTTGCAATTGCAGGTGGATCCTGCTGCACTTTGTTGCTGCATTTTGTCAACGACCATGCCTTGTTCTGCATGTTCTGCTATTGGTGTTTTGTACATGGCCATGAGGTATCACAACTCAGGCAATCCCTTATATTCTTTGCATCGAGATCCGTAAGCGTCGTGCCAATGTGCTCCGCTCAGTATCACTCCACCTACGAAATGCTGGGAATAATTAGGCGAGCCCAAAGTTTCTGAACGACAGTGAGTCCAGGTTCCTCCAGACCAGTTCTCAAAGAAGATTTTGTAGGCAAAGTTGATTCATACCATGCAAGCTCTTTGGTGAGCTTCAGAATTGCCGCATTTTCTGTCTCAAAGACAAAATTTGCATCATCAACAACATCGCCGGCATCGGCCAAAGAGAATTAGGTAGCATCAGCAGAAAACTCCTCAATCGCCTGACGAATAGTTCTGAAGTTTCCAGTGGGCTTGGACATTTTCTCAGAATTGAGCATTGTTAGAAGTTTTTTTATGCAGGAAATTGGTTCGTGGCTTTTGTGCTGTTTATGACTTTGATGCATCTTTTCCGTTATGCTGCACGTTTGCTGCGGTATTGCATTTGCTGTTTTCTGTTTTGCATCACCGTTTATCGTAACTAGATCGTATTGATGCCGCTAGCTTGACTTGTTGTTTGTGTTTTGTTCAGCTGCTTTGGCTTGGATGGCAGCGCGTGCTTGTCGGCAATGCTGATGCATTACCGTCGGTTTTCATTTCCGTTTGAATTGTCGGCTAGTGGTTGTTGTTGTGGCATTATTGACGGAGACTAAGCTTGAAATTGAGTAACTGCGGAGACTTCCATACCATGAAAACCAGCACTGAAAGATGTACCAATATTGGATTGGATGCCAAGCATCAGGAGGGAGGCACACAATCACCCATAGGATCAGAATTATTTGATGGAAGTCTAGTGTTTGATGTATCCAATCTGAGATCAAATCCTGCGGCTTTCTGGCGAGGTCTCTTACGATCATCAAACCGAACAATCAGTGGTTGATCACAACCTCTCATTGTAGATATTCCCTTAAGTCCACAGATTGCGGCCAGTGCCATATCTCAGTGAGAATATTTAACAAAACCACATCCATGACTCTGTTTCTAAACCTCTTCAATCTGTCCATATTTTAAGCAAACTTCCTCCAAAGTAGCATGCTTTATAAGACAACAACCTTGATGCCGTCCAGTTTTTCTATCCTTGATCAGGGCGACCCTAATCACATTCCCGTGTTCCTTAAACAATTAGGATAATCTAGCCATCCATTCAAGCGACGACATTGCAACACCATGCAGAAGGCCTTGTTTCCATCAATGTCTATTTGGTGATAGTGAAATACTTCTGCCATGGGTTGTTTGTGAAGTTCTTGTTATGATAAATTCTTGCACGGATACTGTTATGCTACTATTGGTTTGACATGGTTCGCTAGTGAATTGCGAGGTGATATTGTCAGTCTGTTGTCATGTTGTAGATGTTCATGCAATGCAGGTTTGTTGCTTTTCTGTTGCAAACTAATTCCATGCCTTGGCTCGAGGAAGGTGTCGCATGATTGTTGGCAGGTTGAATGGTTTTTGTGACAGGGTTGTAACATGCTTTATGATGAGGTATTATGTTGCTGATTTGAGTTGATCTCGTTCATGGAGGGCTGGAATTGCTAAAATTGATGATGGTGCTGCTCCTCAAGCCAACACCATTGTAGAACATCATGGGCAATGAACACAAGTTTGTCTCTTCGTCAGAATTTTCAACTTTAGATAACTTTGAAATAGTTGAAGTGATTGAATCCTTCTCCACCATTTCTTGGATGCTTGCTGGACATAATTGGGAACTGAAGGATTTATCTAACAATGATGACAATGTCAAAAGTGATTGCTCTGATGCGAAAGATGGTCTTGAAGATGTAGATGGATGAAGAAGTCGCTTTGGAATGTGTTGTGCCGCTAGGGAACGCACATAACTCAGTGACTTCACAATAGCCTCGGAAGCAAATTCAGATATGGGCAAAGGAGATGTATTTTTCAGTGTTGTTGATGTACAAGATTGTTGGTTAAAAGAACTTGACCATGGTTGATTCAGGTTTTGTTACGCCGTCGGCGCGCTTACGGCAGCAGCGTTTGAGCTTGCGGCTCTTGATGTTGTGGTCGCTATTTTTCCGGTTTTGTGGCTTGGCAGTGTGCGTTTTCTACTGCCTTTTGGTGGCTGAGAAATATCTAATTCGTTTTTAATTTCTATTACTTGATGTCGCAGTTGGCTGTGTTATTTTTGGATAAAAAGCCACCATGAACGAGTTTCCTCCCAAGTCTATGTAGTTCACATCACACCAATGCGTCACAGAAAGTGAGCATATTAGTAGCTGTCAGTTTGCCCGATAAGTAGCGAGTGAGCTTCTCTCTCATGGTAAAGGTAGTATGATTGACGGGAGTCTCGTTTAAGATCCGGTGGGCCACCTACTATGGTTTCCGCTATCGGGCCACCCACCATTTATTTCCACGCTGCAGAAGTCCAGTCCTGGGCGTGAGGGGGTTTGTTAAGAGTCCCACATCGGACAATATATGGCCTGAACATGTGTTTATAAGTGGGGGCAGTCCTCACTCTACTAACCGTTTTTGTAGAGTTGAGTTAGGCCCAAACCACACATTCTTAACAGTATTATATAGAAATTTTAAGTGCCTTGTCCGGGTTATTATTATCCATATGTAGTAACCGTGTCTTTAATAGATATTGATGCACATCAACTTGAAAAGTTGCAAATTGTTTTTAACTCATTTCAGATCCAGTAATCTCCAATGCCCTTGATGGAATTCTTGTTGGTTTAGTTACTAGCCATGATGGCGGTGTTGAAAACGTAACGTTTATTGTAGGAAATAAATTTTTTGCAGTTACTGAATATGATTCCGTTTTGTATGACTTCCAAATCATATTTTCTGATTTGTACAAATTTGCTTTAGTGGTTTTTCTTCAATGAAGCTACAGCATGGCTACAGTTCATTTAAAATTAGCCATCTTCTTCTTGTGTCGTCTATAAGAAAAATTGCACGGTTGACTTAATATATCCTTGTTATGGTTTTATGGACAATCTTTCTCAATTATTATTATTTGATTGTGCAATTGTGAAGTTGTTATGATCTGCCTGTGATTAGTATGTTCTTTTATTTACTAAAATTATTTTGAATTCATAACTAACTTGATCGTCGGAGTTTTTGCAGGTACCGCATCTTTGGTGTGTCATGCTATGCTCATGAGTATGATGAAACAGAAAGGAAATGCAACATCTTAAAAACATGGTAGGAAGTTTACCTTTGATTTGAGCTGCTGGCCATGCTTAATAGTCCGGTCTTCAACCGAGCTAAGTGAATGAGATTCATTGACATGGGGGGCCTTCTGAAACATTGGAAATGGGCAGAGGCTGAAAACTTTGAGTGTCAGGCCGTGTTTGAAGTGGGGAGTCATGCCTCAAATATAAATCTGGTGTCCTTAGTGAAAGTTGAAGCAAAACATTGGAAATTTGAGTTGTTCTTCATAATGCCTATTAAGCTCACGAGATCTTGCGAAAGAAATGGGAGAAGGTGTGTAGAGAAAATAAAAGGCGGGGAGGGGACTGGGTATATAAAATTTGAGAGCTTTCAACTTAGCTTTGGTTTGGTACTGGCTCTTGAGGTTGCATGTAGAAAAACAAACTCAGTTTTTGAAAACCAGAATTTCATGTATATGGACCCAACATATTATTCAAACAAGTTTATTTGACAGTAATATATAAGACAATTATTGCCCTTTTGTAATTTTTACAAGTAAAGTGTAAACTTTGAATTTTGTTTGAAATTGTGATTTCCGTTTTTGATTTGGTTCTCACAATATAGATACTACATTCATAGAAAGTAAGTTACTTTAACTTGTTGGTATCTTCCAAAGGTAATTAGAAATAGGATGTTTGGTTCAGTAGGACATTCTAACTGTATCTTGTTCTTTTTCCTCTTTCAAAAGACTTCCCATAAAGGTCAATGCCACTCTTTTATGCTTATAACATCATGCATTTTTATAACTCCGTCTTTTTGTTTACTCTAAAATGTTACTATTTTTATTTCCCAAAATTATTTTGAAGTGATAACTAACTTGTTCGTCCGAGTCTTTGTAGGAAGGTATGTACGCTCTTGTCATGAATAGATCAAAATGAGTCTTGTTGTCATTTAAGGTAATGTTCTTCTATGGCCTCTGTTCATTTGATTTTTAGAATGTATGCTAAGTGATTGTTTTGTTACAAATAATAAATACTGCACAAATCTATAATAAATATTGGGCTGTTTCTGACACTTTCATTTTTATATTATTCGGGTAAGGGTTGTATTGTGTTTTGATTTCACTGTTTTTTTGGGTCATATTTGATAGGGAGAGCAGCAATTGAAGTTACAAATGAAGGTGTTGATGCTGCAGGGCATACAATTGGTACATCTTTGGAGGTCATTTCCAACTTAGGAAGGTTCTCAACCCCGAGAGTATGATCAAACCAACATCACTAGCTAAAGATTATTTTGAATCCATAACTAACTTGATCGTCCGATACTTTGTAGGTATCACACCTTTAGCTAATGATGCTGGTTTCTTTTGCTGTGATCATGTCAGACTTGAGGCCCTTAGAGGTAATGTTCTTATGTTTGCCTCTTTTAATTTGGTTTCATTTGTTTGTGCTCAACAGATTATTCAGGTTCATTCGTTGATTTCGTTTATTAATATGTACAAGTTTTATAAAAACGTGAAGCCTTTTCTTGACTTGAATATTTTTTCAGATATTATTCAGGTTTTTTTTGATCTATGCAATGATTAAATGAACTTGTTCTTTGTCTAAAATCAATATTTCTTCCATATTAAATCTGGCTGCCTTACTTCACTTGTTCAGTTTATTTTTTCTGAATTTATAGTAATTTGTGACCTTTTCCATGAGATATAGAAAGTGATGAAGGGAACCTTTGATTTGGAAGCATAATTCGGTCTGCACCCCAACTATTTTTCATATAGAGTATCATGCATTACATTAGATTAAATCACATAAATTTGTTAATTAATCTATAGAACCTACACCTCCGATCAAAGGTGTGTCCAATGTCAGACACGTGTTGGTTTCTGTTTCTGACACTGACTTACCAGATTCAAATTATTTATTTTTTAAAATTAATACTGGTGTTGACGTGTCATTCTCGTGTCCCATGCTCGTATTGTATAAAAAAGTTTGTAATCCATAATATAAAATTTCCAGTACCTTGTTCTGGTCATTGTTATCCATATGTGGTAAATATGTCTTTAATAGATATTTATGTACATCAACATGAAAATTTGTATATTGTTTATAATTCATTTCAGATCTTAGTAATTTTCAACCATGACTATCAAAATCTTTTTATTGGGACTTTAGATAAAAAGTCATCCTGCATATGTTCTGATTTGTACAAATTTGCTGAGGTGGTTTTCCTTCAATTGTGGTTGCAGGGATTTGTCATCGTCTCAGTTTTATTCGATACAACATCTTGCCCTTATACACCTTAACAAAATGGGGTAGCCGGACGTAAAAATATGCATCTTGTAGAAACCGTTTGGACCTTACTTCTCTATGGTAATGTTCCATTCTGGTTCTGGGGGATATTATGCTAATATGGCATGTTACCTTATAAACCTCATGCTCTCGTCTGTCCTTAACAACAATATCTCTCACTTAATTTTGTTGTTTCCTTATTCCCCCTTCAGCCAATTCCTCCTCGTGTCTTCGAGTCTACGCTATTTGTTAAAGTAAATGCTCGTGACGGTGACGGTACGGTGATCACCCATGGTTCTCTTTCTCTCTCTTCCAGGTTACTCCTACCCTATCTCATATCGAAACATTGGGGACAATGTTCGGTTTAAGTGCGGGAGGAGATTTTTATCGTTTTTCTTTATTTTTAGTATGTTTTGTGCGTTTTTAGTTGTTTGTTTTTCCTTTCAATAAAATAACATGTGTTTGACGAGTCATTTGTGTAGTGTATCCGTATTTCTCCCATTTCTTTAATCTTACCAAAAAAAATTTGTGAGCAAAGAAAACAGTGCATCTTGAATATTAAGGCTATAAGACAGGTTTATGACGAGATGTAAAAGACTTAGGATTTTTTTTTTTAAAAATCGGTATTGTCTTAACAACGTAGGCTTCATGATTATAAGAGTCGATCCCGATACCCCATATGTTGTGGTCCCAAATTTTGTTCCAAATAAGTCCATAAGTAGTTTATCCTTGCAGTCAGCTCCGGCTTAAGCATGCTCTACGTAGGGGACCGATGAAAATAAGTGAATGATCACAAAAAAAATTTCCTGCTTTGTTCTCAAGTCATATGAAAATTTGGACTAGGTGACTCTCACACGGTCTTTTAACCTAGTAAAATAAAGACATATGCGAAACATGCAGAAGAAAAAAAATATATATATATATATATATATATATATATATATATATATATATATATATATATATATATATATATATATATATATATATATATATATATATATATATATATATATATATATGCATATATATACATATATATATACATATATACATATGCATATATACATATATATACATATACATATGCATATATATATATATATATATATATATATATATATATATATATATATATATATATATATATATATATATATATATATATATATATATATATATATATATATATATATATATATATATATATATATATATATATATATATATATATATATATATATATATATATATATATACATGTATATATATATATATACATATACATAATACATACATATACATATACATATACATAATACTGATAAGGGTTGTATTGTGTTTTGATTTCACTGGTTCTTTTGGTCATATTTTTGGGGTCATATTTCATAGGGAGAGTCAGCCGTTGAGGTTACAAATGAAGGTGTTGATGCTGCAGGGCATACAATTGGTACATCTTTGGAGGTCGTGTTCAAACTTAGGAAGGTTCTCAACCCCAAAAGTGTGATCAAACCAACATCACTAGCTAAAGATTATTTTGAATCCACAACTAACTAGATCGTCCAATGCTTTGTAGGTACCACACCTTTGCTATGACCATGTCAGTCTTGATGTCCTTAGAGATAATGTTCTTCTGTTTGCCTCTTTTAATTTGGTTTGATTTGTTTGTGCTCAACAAATTTTTCAGGTTCATTCGTTGATTTCATTTATTAATGTACAAGTTTTATAAAATCGTCAAGCCTTGTCTTAACTTGAAATTTTTTTCAGATATTATTCAGGTCTTTTTTAAACTATGCAATGATTAAATGAACTTATTCTTTGTTTAAATTAAATATTTCTTCCATATTAAATTTGGCGGCCTTAGTCCACTTGTTCAGTTTATTTTTCCTGAATTTATAGTAATTGGTGACCGGTTCTATGAGAATAGAAAGTGATGCAGGGAACCTTTGATTTGGAAGTATAATTCGGTCTGCATCCCAGTTATTTTTCATATAGAGTTTCATGCATTTCTTTAGATTATATCACATAAATTTGTTAATTGATTTGTAGTATCTACACCTTCGATCAAAGGTGTGTCCAATGTCAGGCACGCGTTGGTTCCTGACACTGACACATCCACATTCAATTGATTAATTTTTTTAAATTATTACTGGTGTTGACGTGTCACTGTCGTGTCTCATGTCCGTATTGTATATGTTAATTTATTAATTAGTGCGTTTCAGGGATTTGTCATTGTCTCAGCTTTACTCGATACAACATTGCTACAGTTCATTTAAAATTATCCATCTCCTTCTGCAATCTATAAGAAAAATTGCACGGTTGACTTAATATACCCTTGTTATGGTTTTATGGATAATCTCTCGATATTTGAATATGCAATTGTAAACTTGTCATGATCTGCGGGAGAATATATAAGATACTATGTTCTTTTATTTACAATATTATTTTGAATTCATAACTTGACCGTCGGAGTTTTTGCAGGTACCACACCTTTGCCGTGTCATACTATGTTCATGAGTATGATGAAACAGAAAGGAAATGGTAGGAAGTTTGGTTTGCTGTGATCGGTTCCATGAGATTTAGAAAGTGATGCAGGGACGCCTTTGATCATGCTCAACAAGCTGCTAGAGTTTTCAAGAACAGAAGCAGCCTGCGGTCTACCCTATTGGAAGCACCATCCGTTCTTCAACCCAACTACGAGTGGATTAGTGTCATTGACTCGGGCCTGCTGGAACATTGGAATTGGCAGAGGGTGAAAATGTTTGGTGACAACTGGTTCCTAGTGATTCGGTTAATCGAAGATGAAGCAAACAATGGAAATTGTGAGTTATTCTTCATCTATTTTAAGATTAAGAAACAAAAGATAGAGTTCTTAGATGATGAGATTCCTCAAATGATCACACTATCGTCACCTCATCATACTTCCTCGCCACTGCAGAAAAGACGCTTACGGTTAGTGGATGAAATTATATAGCTTGGTGAGATGCGATTAGAACTGTTTCGTCTCATCAACAACACTCAAGAAGCCATGGATGCTGAAAGAAAGAGGAAAATCGCAATCTTGATGTCATTTAGATAGTAACTAACAACTTTTTATTCATTTCAATTGATTCTGTTAGGTATGTTGTTTTATTTCCCCAATGTTATTTTGAATCCATCCATCTGTTACTATTGTTGTGTCATGATGAGTAGGATCAAACTCCTTCAGGTAAAGTAACTAGAAATAGAATGGCATTTAGTATGGGTGGTTAACTATGACTTCCTAACCGTATCTTGTTCTTTTTCCTTTTTCACTTTACAATTTAAAAAAAAAATCCACTTATAATATTTTACACATAGGTTGTGTTGCGTTGCTCAACAAGTTTTTATTGAATACATCTTTTACAAAACTTTACTCTTGGATTAAAATTTTAAATATTTAGTAACTATTATGTTCAATTTCATCATTTCTGTCCAGGAACTTTATAGCAGGTTTGTCCATATGACATTTGTTATGTCATGTGGCGTGTTGCTAATAATGCTACAATGCATATTGAGACTTCTTAAAATTCCAGGTTAAACTTTATTAGTACAAAAACAATGTGTGACAGCACAGTCTTAGTAGCACTGTTGCCATTACGAAGAATGAAATCTAATACCTTTATGTAACTTTTTATACATAAGCACTTAAAAGACAAACTTTTTGGTAAATAGGTTGTGAGATGAAAATTTGATCTTAACTTATCTATGCAGGTTCTAGGTTGCTCAATGTGGTTTGCTGATTTTTTATTTGTGGCAAGAAATTGGGCTAAAGATGAACAAACACGGAAGGTAAATCAAAATAAATCATCCTCAGGTGAACAAAATTGATGCTTATACATGTGAAGATTAGTAGTATAGTTGTTCACTGATATGGTGTATACTCTATATCAAGAATGTTCCATCATGCAGAAAAATTTAAAAGCCTAACGAACAAGCAGTGATTACTTACACATTTTGATTTTGTTTAAGCTGATAAACATCTTTCACTACTGATATAATCAAATAATCTGCCCGTGTCTTCTTCTCTGTGACTTTGTTTACTTCCCCTATGCAGTGCTTAAGAGGTCAGCGGAAGACTTCTGCTTTTGCTTCTCCCAGAGTGACAGGGAATTCTGGTGGATCAGCCGATAGGTTTTAAGAGTGAAAAAAACCAGAGAGTTTTAAGAGTGGAAAAAAATGCAGAATGAATCACTCTAAGGATTGCAGGTAATGTTGAATTTATAGGTTTCAAAGTTTGTTAGAAATTCAGCTCAAATGCAATATGAAATTCACTGCAAATTAATTTGTTAGCAAATGAACGCAAATCTGTTAGTTAGTTAGAATGAGTGGTTAATTTAGGTTCAATTTGATTTTTCTATTTTGAATCTGAATGTTAGTGATTAAGAGAGTTGTTAACTGTGTGATCATTCCGTTAATTGAAGAGTGAAGTAGTGTAGGAGACTTATATTATGTAGGGTGTTGTGCAGTAGTTTGTCGAACATGAGGTGTGAAGTCCTGATTGACATTGGATTGCTGCAGTTTCTGAATTGATCTTACTGCAGAATGAATGATCTTCTTGCTGTAAACAGTTTTAGTTTGTTATGTCTTGTTCTCTTGATGACCTTGCTGCCCTAAATTATCCCACTAATAAGCACTCTCCTGCAGTTAAAACTGCTATGTTAATATGTTGCTATCTTGTTCGCTAACCGCTTGTGTTGGAGGTTTGGTTGTGTGCTTATTATGGACTATTTTTGCAGGGCTGTTAGTGCATGTTTCGGAAATTGGAGGTTTGCAAATATTTGTGGCTAACTATGAAAGAATACTCATGGAGTGCTGACTGGATTTGTACAGAAGAGTTTTAGGTTTTGAGTGTAGAAGCAATGTGTACCTGCTTTTTCATGCATGTTGATGTATGGGAGCTTTTACTTGCTACAGGTGAATTAGAGTTTTAGGGCCTAAGTAAGTTGTCACTTAACAATCCCTGAGAGTGAGAAGGCTCTACACGAGTTTTACGGATATGCCTTGCATCTTATTGTATTATGTATAGACACTAGGTTTTATTCACCATCTCATCGATGTACCCGGTTCTATAGAGTAGCTTAGTTTTGCAGTAGTACATTAGTTGCACTTATATTAACTGCACTGACCAATATGGGTTTTTTTGTCAAAAGGTCTATTGCACAATCCAATTGGAATTGGTTCTGGTTGTTAGTTTTACTTGATTGTCAGAGTCTTTGCAGGCAGGTAGCACAACCTTGGTATGCTCACATCATGAATATATCAAAATCAGTCTTAAAGTCATTACAGGTAATAATGTTCTTGTGTTTTCTCTTTCCATTTGTTTTTTACAATATATGCAAGGTGATTGTTTTGTTATAAATACTAAATACTGCACAAATGCTACTTTCCAAATACAATGAGCTGTTTCTGGCACTTACTTTTTTTATAGTGGTGTGGGTGGTATTGTGTTTTCATTTTGAAACGTACTTGTGGAGTCCCAACCCCAAACTGTATTAGATTTTTCTTGAGAGTGGCTAGTCCTACAAGAAGGTTTGATGATTTTCTCACTTCACTGTGACACCGCACCACTATACTAAACCTGTTATCTCTATTTGTTATAGAATGATTGCTGTTAAATAATATGCTCTTTGTTTAAGAAAATCTTGTACTTAAGGTTAACCTTTTCAACGGCCTTCCATGTATTACTAGTAGATAGCTGATTCATCATGCTGTGTCATAATTTAATTAATTCTCTGTATTTTATGTTTGCTATACTAATAGTTTATAGTGTGGTGGTAGATTTTGATATCATTATACCATGTATAGATTACATGTAATAGTTTATAGTGTGGTTAACCTTTTCAACCGCCTTCCATGTATTACTAGTAGGTAGATTTTGAAAGTGTATTCAATTTGTTAATTGCTCTGAAGCATCCTCCACACCTCTTATCAACGGCATGTCCGGTGTCCAACACCGACCCAAATCTACATTCAATTTATTCATTTTTTTCAAATTATTACTGGTGTCGACGTGTCCTACGTCCGTATTCTGTATGTTAATTGTATTATATAGAGATTTTAAGTGCCTTGTCCGGGTTATTATTATCCATATGTAGTAACCGTGTCTTTAATAGATATTGATGCACATCAACTTGAAAAGTTGCAAATTGTTTTTAACTCATTTCAGATCCAGTAATCTCCAATGCCCTTGGTGGAATTCTTGTTGGTTTAGTTACTAGCCATGATGGCGGTGTTGAAAACGTAACGTTGTAGGAAACAGATTTTTTGCAGTTACTGAATATGATTCCGTTTTGTATGACTTCCTAATCATATTTTCTGATCTGTACAAATTTGCTTTAGTGGTTTTTCTTCAATGAAGTTACAACATGGCTACTGTTCATTTAAAATTAGCCATCTTCTTCTTGTGTCGTCTATAAGAAAAATTGCACGGTTGACTTAATATATCCTTGTTATGGTTTTATGGACAATCTTTCTCAATTATTATTATTTGATTGTGCAATTGTGAAGTTGTTATGATCTGCCTGTGATTAGTATGTTCTTTTATTTACTAAAATTATTTTGAATTCATAACTAACTTGATCGTCGGAGTTTTTGCAGGTACCGCATCTTTGGTGTGTCATGCTATGCTCATGAGTATGATGAAACAGAAAGGAAATGCAACATCTTAAAAACATGGTAGGAAGTTTACCTTTGATTTGAGCTGCTGGCCATGCTTAACAGTCCGGTCTTCAACCGAGCTAAGTGAATGAGATTCATTGACATGGGGGGCCTTCTGAAACATTGGAAATGGGCAGAGGCTGAAAACTTTGGGTGTCAGGCTATGTTTGAAGTGGGGAGTCATGCCTCAAATATAAATTCTGGTGTCCCTAGTGAAAGTTGAAGCAAAACATTGGAATTTTGAGTTGTTCTTCATAATGCCTATTAAGCTCACGAGATCTTGCGAAAGAAATGGGAGAAGGTGTGTAGAGAAAATAAAAGGCGGGGAGGGGACTGGGTATATAAAATTTGAGAGCTTTCAACTTAGCTCTGGCTCTTGAGGTTGCATGTAGAAAAACAAACTCAGTTTTTGAAAACCAGAATTTCATGTATATGGACCCAACATATTATTCAAACAAGTTTATTTGATAGTAATATATGAGACAATTATTGCCCTTTTGTAATTTGTACAAGTAAAGTGTAAACTTTGAATTTTGTTTGAAATCGTGATTTCCGTTTTTGATTTGGTTCTCACAATATAGATAATGCATTCATAGAAAGTAAGTTACTTTAACTTGTAGGTATCTTCCAAAGGTAATTAGAAATAGGATGTTTGGTTCAGTAGCACTTTCTAACTGTATCTTGTTCTTTTTCCTCTTTCAAAAGACTTCCCATAAAGGTCAATGCCACTCTTTTATGCTTATAACATCATGCGTTTTTATAATTCCGTCTTTTTGTTTATTCTAAAATGTTACTCTTTTTATTCCCCAAAATTATTTTGAAGTGATAACTAACTTGTTCGTCTGAGTCTTTGTAGGAAGGTATGTACGCTCTTGTCATGAATAGATCAAAATGAGTCTTGTGGTCATTTAAGGCAATGTTCTTCTATGGCATCTGTTCATTTGATTTTTAGAATGTATCCTAAGTGATTGTTTTGTTACAAATAGAAAATAATGTACAAATCTATAAAAAATATTGGGCTGTTTCTGACACTTTCTTTTTTATATTATACGGGTAAGGGTTGTATTGTGTTTTGATTTCACTGTTTCTTTTGGTCATATTTGATAGGGAGAGCAGCAATTGAGGTTACAAATGAAGGTGTTGATGCTGCAGGGCATACAATTGGTACATCTTTGGAGGTCATTTCCAACTTAGAGGAAGGTTCTCAACCCCAAGAGTACGATCAAACCAACATCACTAGCTAAAGATTATTTTGAATCCATAACTAACTTGATCGTCTGATACTTTGTAGGTACCACACCTTTAGCTAGTGATGCTGGTTTCCTTTGCTGTGATAATGTCAGACTTGAGGCCCTTAGAGGTAATGTTCTTATGTTTGCCTATTTTAATTTGGTTTGATTTGTTTGTGCTCAACAGATTATTAAGGTTCATTCGTTGATTTCGTTTATTAATATGTACAAGTTTTATAAAAACGTGAAGCCTTTTCTTGACTTGAACATTTTTTTAGATATTATTCAGGTTTTTTTTTTAACTATACAATGATTAAATGAACTTATTCTTTGTCTAAATTCAATATTTCTTCCATATTAAATCTGGCTGCCTTACTTCACTTGTTCAATTTATTTTTTCTTAATTTATAGTAATTTGTGACCTTTTCCATGAGATATAGAAAGTAATGCAGGGAACCTTTGATTTGGAAGCATAATTCGGTCTGCACCCCAACTATTTTTCATATAGAGTTTCATGCATTACATTAGATTAAGTCACATAAATTTGTTAATTAATCTATAGAACCTACACCTCCGATCAAAGGTGTGTCCAATGTCAGACACGTGTTGGTTTCTGTTTCTGACACTGACTTACCACATTCAAATTATTTATCTTTTAAAATTAATACTGGTGTTGACGTGTCATTCTCGTGTCCCATACTCGTATTGTATAAAAAAGTTTGAAATCCATAGATGAAATTTCCAGTGCCTTGTTCTGGTCATTGTTATCCATATGTGGTAAATGTGTCTTTAATAGATATTTATGTACATCAACATGAAAATTTGCATATTGTTTATAATTCATTTCAGATCCTAGTAATTTCCAACTATGACTATCAAAATCTTTTTATTGGGACTTTAGATAAAAAGTCATCCTGCATATGTTCTGATTTGTACAAATTTGCTGAAGTGGTTTTCCTTCTATTGTGGTTGCAGGGATTTGTCATCGTCTCAGTTTTATTCGATACAACATCTTGCCCTCATACACCTTCACAAAATGGGGTAGCCAGACGTAAAAATATGCATCTTGTAGTAACCGCTTGGACCTTACTTCTCTATGGTAATGTTCCATTCTGATTATGGGGGATATTATGCTAATATGGCATGTTACCCTATAAACCTGATGCCCTCGTCTGTCCTTAACAACAATATCCCTCATTTAATTTTGTTGTTTCCTTATTCCCCCTTCACCCAATTCCTCCTCGTGTCTTCGAGTCTACAATATTTGTTAAAGTAAATGCTCGTGACGGTGACGGTACGGTGATCGCCCATGGTTCTCTTTCTCTCTCTTCCAGGTTACTCCTACCCTATCTCATATCGAAACATTGGGGACAATGTTCGGTTTAAGCGCGGGAGGAGATTTTTATCGTTTTTTATTGTTTTTCTTTATTTTTAGTATGTTTTGTGCGTTTTTAGTTGTTTGCTTTTCCTTTCAATAAAATAACATGTGTTTGACGAGTCATCTGTGTAGTGTATCCGTATTTCTTCCATTTCTTTAATCTTACCAAAAAAAAATTGTGAGCACAGAAAACAGTGCATCTTGAATATTCAGGCTATAAGACAGGTTTATGACGAGATTTAAAAGATTTAGGAAAACTTTTTTAAAAACATGTATTGTCTTAACACCGTAGGGTTCATGATTATAAGAGTCTATCCCGATAACCCATATGCTGTGGCCCTAATTTTTGTTCCAAAAAAGTCCTTAAGTAGTTTATCCTTACAGTCAGCTCCGGCTTAAGCATGCTCTACGTAAGGTACCGATGAAAATAAGTGAATGATCACAAAAAAATTTCCTGCTTTGTTCTCAAGTCATATGAAAATTCGGGCTAGGTGACTCTCACACGGTCATTTAACCCAGTAAAATAAAGACATATGCGAAACATGCAGAAGAAAAAAAAAAAATATATATATATATATATATATATAAGAATATGCCTATTGTTGGTTGGTTCAGAGGTATCTGGTACTGAACTTGGTAGGGTGGATTACGATCCAATCCCCCACAACTGCAAATTGGGTTAAGTAAATGGGTTACACCAACTTATGTACCAGAGTCCCATGCTTAGAAAAATAATTCCTGCTTTGTTCTTAAGTCATATGAAAATTCGGGCTAGGTGACTCTCACAAGGTCATTTAACCCAGTAAAATAAAGACATATGCGAAACATGCAGAAGAAAAAAAAAAAAAAAAAATATATATATATATATATATATATATATATATATATATATATATATATATATATATATATATATATATATATATATATATATATATATATATATATATATATATATATATATATATATATAAGAATATGCCTGTTGTTGGTTGGTTCAGAGGTATCTGGTGCTGAATTTGGTAGGGTGGATTAGGATCCAATCCCCCACAACTGCAAATTGGGTTAAATAAAGGGGTTACACCAACTTATGTACCAGAGCCCCATGCTTAAGAGCATAATCACTAACCGGTCACTTTACTATGAGTATGTACGGATAACGGGCTTAATGTGATTGCACCTGAATGAAAAGGACTTGATGAAAACGAAAAGAATGCCTAGGTATGGTGGGGTAATGTGGATTGATTTGTATTAGAGTGAAAGGAAGGAAGGAGAGAAAAGAGAGAGAGAGAGAGAAAGTGGATCTGAATTCTGTTATGTATTGATTCTGTTTGTTATATATTTTTATTCTGTTACAGTGAATAGGATATATATAGGTATTATAACCTGTGCCACTACTGGACTTAACCTACACCACACACACTAACTAACTACACGTTAGTTATGATGACATGGCACTCTAGAATATACACTAATACTCCCCCACAAGTTCAAGGTGGCTGCAAAGTCAGGCTTGAGGCAGACAAGTTGAGCTTGCTTCTGAGCTCCAGAAATCTTGAACTTCAAAGACTTCCCATAAAGGTCAGTGTCACTCTTTTATGCTTATAACATCATGTGTTGTTATAATTTCGTCTTTTTGTTTACTCTAAAATGTTACTCTTTTTATTTCCCAAAATTATAACTAACTTGTTCGTCCGATTCTTTGTAGGAAAGTATTTACGCTCTTGTCATGAATAGATCAAAATGAGTCTTGAGGTCATTACAGGTAATGTTCTTCTATTGCTTCTTTTCATTTGGTTTTTACAATAAATGCAACGTGATTGTTTTGTTACAAGTAGTAAATACTGCACAAATCCATAACAAATATTGAGCAGCTTCTCGCACTTTCTTTTTTATATTATAATGATAAGGGTTGTATTGTGTTTTGATTTCACTGTTTCTTTTGGTCATATTTTTTGGGTTATATTTGATAGGGAGAGCCAGCCGTTGAGGTTACAAATGAAGGTGTTGATGCTGCAGGGCATACAATTGGTACATTTTTGGAGGTCGTGTTCAAACTTAGGAAGGTTCTCAACCCCAAGAGTGTGATCAAACCAACATCACTAGCTAAAGATTATTTTGAATCCACAACTAACTAGATCGTCCGATGCTTTGTAGGTACCACACCTTTGCTATGACCATGTCAGTCTTGAGGTCCTTAGAGGTAATGTTCTTCTGTTTGCCTCTTTTAATTTGGTCTGATTTGTTTGTGCTCAACAAATTATTCAGGTTCATTCGTTGATTTCATTTATTAATGTACAAGTTCTATAAAATCGTGGAGCCTTGTCATGACTTGAACATTTTTTCAGATATTATTCAGGTCTTTTTTGAACTATGTAATGATTAAATGAACTTATTCTTTGTTTAAATTAAATATTTCTTCCATATTAAATTTGGCGGCCTTAGTCCACTTGTTCAGTTTATTTTTCCTGAATTTATAGTAATTGGTGACCGGTTCCATGAGAATAGAAAGTGATGCAGGGAACCTTTGATTTGGAAGTATAATTCGGTCTGCATCCCAGTTATTTTTCATATAGAGTTTCATGCATTTCTTTAGATTATATCACATAAATTTGTTAATTGATTTGTAGTATCTACACCTTCGATCAAAGGTGTGTCCAATGTCAGGCACGTGTTGGTTCCTGACACTGACACATCCACATTCAATTGATTAATTTTTTTAAATTATTACTGGTGTTGACGTGTCACTGTCGTGTCCCATGTCCGTATTGTATATGTTAATTTATTAATTAGTGCGTTTCAGGGATTTGTCATTGTCTCAGCTTTACTCGATACAACATTGCTACAGTTCATTTAAAATTATCCATCTCCTTCTGCAATCTATAAGAAAAATTGCACGGTTGACTTAATATACCCTTGTTATGGTTTTATGGATAATCTCTCAATATTTGAATATGCAATTGTAAACTTGTCATGATCTGCGGGAGAATATATAAGATACTATGTTCTTTTATTTACAATATTATTTTGAATTCATAACTTGACCGTCGGAGTTTTTGCAGGTACCACACCTTTGCAGTGTCATACTATGTTCATGAGTATGATGAAACAGAAAGGAAATGGTAGGAAGTTTGGTTTGCTGTGATCGGTTCCATGAGATTTAGAAAGTGATGCAGGGACGCCTTTGATCATGCTCAACAAGCTGCTAGAGTTTTCAAGAACAGAAACAGCCTGCGGTCTACCCTATTGGAAGCACCATCCGTTCTTCAACCCAACATACGAGTGGATGAGTGTCATTGACTCGGGCCTGCTGGAACATTGGAATTGGCAGAGGGTGAAAATGTTTGGTGACAACTGGTTCCTAGTGATTCGGTTAATCGAAGATGAAGCAAACGATGGAAATTGTGAGTTATTCTTCATCTATTTTAAGATTAAGAAACAAAAGATAGAGTTCTTAGATGATGAGATTCCCATGCTAGAGTTTTGCTTATAAGATTGTTAACCATTCCTAGAATTTTGGTTACAGTTACTTTGGCTCGTTCATCACGCTTCAGATTAATGTGAGCACCTCGCCCAGCACTGTACCTATTATCATCCTGGCTATATTCGTCGAGCCAATTTTCCTCTTCACAAGCAAAAAGCCACTTATCAATTCTACCGGTTACGTCTCTTCTGCTCAAAGCTTCATCTTTAGCTTTCACTATCTGTGCTTCAATGCTAGCTAATAATTCACAAGGATCAACCAGGCCAGAATCTATTAATGCACTAGCTTTCTCGGCAGCAGTACTTGTATCAGGTTCGATATGAGTCAATCTACATATTTCTTCTAACTCTGACCTCTTCTTAAAAACAAACAAGTTCTTTCATTCTACTTGCTTTTAGTTTCGCAAGTTTTTCCACTTCTGCCGAAGCCTTCTCTATCACATTTGTTGAAAGACCGCCTCTTTCGGTGTTTTCTTATGGCGAAGTTGCAACAATAGAAGTAATCCTCAGAAAAGTGTTCCTCTCTTCTTTTGACGTGTCCATCAAATTCCAAAGTTCGAATAGGTTAGCGACAATATCCTTCAACTTCTGTATTCTGACTTTTCTTTCGGTTTTTAACTTGAGAATGGTCTTCTCTAAACCTTCCAATGTGCTATTGCTAATATTAGTTGATTGCTCCACCTGAGTCCCGTGCAAGCTCGGATGTACATCGTCTACTGTTTGGCCGAAATCCAATCCAAGAACACCACAGAGAGTATGCACCTCATTAACACATTGCATCTAATTTAGTTGCTATGAATAATTAAGTAGGTGTTTGAATGCAATATAGAGAGAATTATATACATGAATGGTTAAAAAGTAAATAAATTGATACAAAAATGAAAGGATTACGGGGAAACCGGTGAATTTGTGGAAAATGTAGCTGAAGATGTGAAAAGGGACAAGTTGGTTGGTGAAGAAACTCCTTCCGTGTAAGATATGGGCGCCGGTAGATTGAGGGCGTGGTGGGTGGAAGTAAAGGAGGCGGTAGGCGGCTCTAAGGACGTAGGAATTGTTTCTTTCAAAGATTAAACTTAAAACTAGATTGGTACTATTTGAGAGGTATTGAATAAAACAATTGAAAATTTGTCATTTATTTAGAAAACACAACTAATACATTTCATTGATTAAAAAACTTGGAATTAAAGTCGTGCACTACTCGCAGCTACCTTGGGAGGCTTTATTTGATGGAGAATGCATGAGCGGCTCAATATCTGAATTGATAGCAATATTTCCCATTCCAGTCGCCATGCCTCCCCCTCATCTTTGTCCTTGGTCTTCTGGTCAGGAGTAGCAGTTGTTGTTTCTTGATCAATGATAAACCCCCGGCTGGCTATTGGGAAATATTCCAAATTCATCTTTCTCAATGCTCTTACGCGTGGCAAGACACTTGTATTATATTTAATGTGGTTTACAAGCTCCTTTGGGATTGGTGAGCTGGAAAATATATATGCCTTCTTGTATAGAGGCTTTCCTCCAGACATATCAGACAAGCATATGCCTACATCCTCTTATGAAGTCTGGATGAAATAACAGGATCCAATGATGGTAACGGTTGTTGTCGAAGCTGCAGGTTATCAGAAGGTACAGTGAGAAAGAATCCAATCAATGATAGGGATTTTGTGGCGAGACTGATAGCTGAAGTAACCATTTCGAAACACTGTATTTGCCTGCACAGAGTCCGTAGAAGTGCCATCATGATTGACAGTTGAGGACGACCGGCTTATCATATTATCTATAAGCAGCTATACGCTTGTTCAGAGGAATAGAAATGTGTTGATGCTTGATTCACTTCCAGGCCACTTAAAATTGCAGCAGAGAGAGCAGTTACGATCACTACGCGCTTAGCCTTGTTTTCGTCTGTGTCGGATGGGCTGGTTTGCAGAATTCTGGTAACGCGACCACTGTCATGCTTACGCAGGAAATCATAAGGCTCCTGTTTGACATGCTTGGTTTGCTAATTTGGTTTGGAGAATATGGACTGAGGTAAAATGTCGCAGTTATCCAGACAGCTGGTGTAGCCGCCGTAGGATCTGCCGCTTCAGCATCACTGCTAGTTGCCGACCTCGTTGTTTATCGTCTTGCAATTGCAGGTGGATCCTGCTGCACTTTGTTGCTGCATTTTGTCAACGACCATGCCTTGTTCTGCATGTTCTGCTATTGGTGTTTTGTACATGGCCATGAGGTATCACAACTCAGGCAATCCCTTATATTCTTTGCATCGAGATCCGTAAGCGTCGTGCCAATGTGCTCCGCTCAGTATCACTCCTCCTACGAAATGCTTGGAATAATTAGGCGAGCCCAAAGTTTCTGAACGACAGTGAGTCCAGGTTCCTCCAGACAAGTTCTCAAAGAAGATTTTGTAGGCAAAGTTGATTCATACCATGCAAGCTCTTTGGTGAGCTTCAGAATTGCCGCATTTTCTGTCTCAAAGACAAAATTTGCATCATCAACAGCATCGCCGGCATCGGCCAAAGAGAATTAGGTAGCATCAGCAGAAAACTCCTCAATCGCCTGACGAATAGTTCTGAAGTTTCCAGTGGGCTTGGACATTTTCTCAGAATTGAGCATTGTTAGAAGTTTTTTTATGCAGGAAATTGGTTCGTGGCTTTTCTGTTGTTTACGACTTTGATGCATCTTTTCCGTTATGCTGCACGTTTGCTGCGATATTGCATTTGCGGTTTTCTGTTTTGCATCACCGTTTATCGTAACTAGATCGTATTGATGCCGCTAGCTTGGCTTGTTGGTTGTGTTTTGTTCAGCTGCTTTGGCTTGGATGGCAGCGCGTGCTTGTCGGCAATGCTGATGCATTACCGTCGGTTTTCATTTCCGTTTGAATTGTCGGCTAGTGGTTGTTGTTGTGGCATTATCGACGGAGACTAAGCTTGAAATTGAGTAACTGCGGAGACTTCCATACCATGAAAACCAGCACTGAAAGATGTACCAATATTGGATTGGATGCCAAGCATCAGGAGGGAGGCACCATCCATGACTCTGTTTCTAAACCTCTTCAATCTGTCCATATTTTAAGCAAACTTCCTCCAAAGTAGCATGCTTTATAAGACAACAACCTTGATGCCGTCCAGTTTTTCTATCCTTGATCAGGGCGACCCTAATCACATTCCCGTGTTCCTTAAACAAAGTACAAATATTTTTCTTAGTTTGGAAAAATTTCCAAAATGGTATGTGTTTAGTAGCTTCTGCATGGTGTTGCAATGTCGTCGCTTGAATGGATGGCTAGATTATCCTAATTGTTGTTGTAGCTGGGAGAAGGCCTTGTTTCCATCAATGTCTATTTGGTGATAGTGAAATACTTCTGCCATGGGTTCTTTGTGAAGTTCTTGTTATGATAAATTCTTGCACGGATACTGTTATGCTACTATTGGTTTGACATGGTTCGCTAGTGAATTGCGAGGTGATATTGTCAGTCTGTTGTCATGTTGTAGATGTTCATGCAATGCAGGTTTGTTGCTTTTCTGTTGCAAACTAATTCCATGCCTTGGCTCGAGGAAGGTGTCGCATGATTGTTGGCAGGTTGAATGGTTTTTGTGGCAGGGTTGTAACATGCTTTATGATGAGGTATTATGTTGCTGATTTGAGTTGATCTCGTTCATGGAGGGCTGGAATTGCTAAAATTGATGATGGTGCTGCTCCTCAAGCCAACACCATTGTAGAACATCATGGGCAATGAACACAAGTTTGTCTCTTCGTCAGAATTTTCAACTTTAGATAACTTTGAAATAGTTGAAGTGATTGAATCCTTCTCCACCATTTCTTGGATGCTTGCTGGACATAATTGGGAACTGAAGGATTTATCTAACAATGATGACAATGTCAAAAGTGATTGCTCTGATGCGAAAGATGGTCTTGAAGATGTAGATGGATGAAGAAGTCGCTTTGGAATGTGTTGTGCCGCTAGGGAACGCACATAACTCAGTGACTTCACAATAGCCTCGGAAGCAAATTCAGATATGGGCAAAGGAGATGTATTTTTCAGTGTTGTTGATGTACAAGATTGTTGGTTAAAAGAACTTGACCATGGTTGATTCAGGTTTTGTTACGCCGTCGGCGCGCTTACGGCAGCAGCGTTTGAGCTTGCGGCTCTTGATGTTGTGGTCGCTATTTTTCCGGTTTTGTGGCTTGGCAGTGTGCGTTTTCTACTGCCTTTTGGTGGCTGAGAAATATCTAATTCGTTTTTAATTTCTATTACTTGATGTCGCAGTTGGCTGTGTTATTTTTGGACAAAAAGCCACCATGAACGAGTTTCCTCCCAAGTCTATGTAGTTCACATCACACCAATGCGTCACAGAAAGTGAGCATATTAGTAGCTGTCAGTTTGCCCGATAAGTAGCGAGTGAGCTTCTCTCTCATGGTAAAGGTAGTATGATTGACGGGAGTCTCGTTTAAGATCCGGTGGGCCACCTACTATGGTTTCCGCTATCGGGCCACCCACCATTTATTTCCACGCTGCAGAAGTCCAGTCCTGGGTGTGAGGGGGTTTGTTAAGAGTCCCACATCGGACAATATATGGCCTAAACATGTGTTTATAAGTGGGGGCAGTCCTCACTCTACTAACCGTTTTTGTAGAGTTGAGTTAGGCCCAAACCACACATTCTTAACAGTATTATATAGAGATTTTAAGTGCCTTGTCCGGGTTATTATTATCCATATGTAGTAACCGTGTCTTTAATAGATATTGATGCACATCAACTTGAAAAGTTGCAAATTGTTTTTAACTCATTTCAGATCCAGTAATCTCCAATGCCGTTGTTGGAATTCTTGTTGGTTTAGTTACTAGCCATGATGGTGGTGTTGAAAACGTAACATTTATTGTAGGAAATAAATTTTTTGCAGTTACTGAATATGATTCCGTTTTGTATGACTTCCAAATCATATTTTCTGATTTGTACAAATTTGCTCTAGTGGTTTTTCTTCAATGAAGCTACAGCATGGCTACAGATCATTTAAAATTAGCCATCTTCTTCTTGTGTCGTCTATAAGAAAAATTGCACGGTTGACTTAATATATCCTTGTTATGGTTTTATGGACAATCTTTCTCAATTATTATTATTTGATTGTGCAATTGTGAAGTTGTTATGATCTGCCTGTGATTAGTATGTTCTTTTATTTACTAAAATTATTTTGAATTCATAACTAACTTGATCGTCGGAGTTTTTGCAGGTACCGCATCTTTGGTGTGTCATGCTATGCTCATGAGTATGATGAAACAGAAAGGAAATGCAACATCTTAAAAACATGGTAGGAAGTTTACCTTTGATTTGAGCTGCTGGCCATGCTTAACAGTCCGGTCTTCAACCGAGCTAAGTGAATGAGATTCATTGACATGGGGGGCCTTCTGAAACATTGGAAATGGGCAGAGGCTGAAAACTTTGGGTGTCAGGCTGTGTTTGAAGTGGGGAGTCATGCCTCAAATATAAATTCTGGTGTCCCTAGTGAAAGTTGAAGCAAAACATTGGAAATTTGAGTTGTTCTTCATAATGCCTATTAAGCTCACGAGATCTTGCGAAAGAAATGGGAGAAGGTGTGTAGAGAAAATAAAAGGCGGCGAGGGGACTGGGTATATAAAATTTGAGAGCTTTCAACTTAGCTTTGGTTTGGTACTGGCTCTTGAGGTTACATGTAGAAAAACAAACTCAGTTTTTGAAAACCAGAATTTCATGTATATGGACCCAACATATTATTCAAACAAGTTTATTTGAACAGTAATATATAAGACAATTATTGCCCTTTTGTAATTTGTACAAGTAAAGTGTAAACTTTGAATTTTGTTTGAAATCGTGATTTCCGTTTTTGATTTGGTTCTCACAATATAGATAATGCATTCATAGAAAGTAAGTTACTTTAACTTGTTGGTATCTTCCAAAGGTAATTAGAAATAGGATGTTTGGTTCAGTAGCACTTTCTAACTGTATCTTGTTCTTTTTCCTGTTTCAAAAGACTTCCCATAAAGGTCAATGCCACTCTTTTATGCTTATAACATCATGCGTTTTTATAATTCCGTCTTTTTGTTTATTCTAAAATGTTACTCTTTTTATTTTCCAAAATTATTTTGAAATGATAACTAACTTGTTCGTCCGAGTCTTTATAGGAAGGTATGTACGCTTTTGTCATGAATAGATCAAAATGAGTCTTGTGGTCATTTAAGGTAATGTTCTTCTATGGCCTCTGTTCATTTGATTTTTAGAATGTATGCTAAGTGATTGTTTTTTTACAAATAGTAAATACTGCACATATCTATAATAAATATTGGGTTGTTTCTGACACTTTCATTTTTATATTATTCGGGTAAGGGTTGTATTGTGTTTTGATTTCACTGTTTTTTTGTCATATTTGATAGGGAGAGCAGCAATTGAGGTTACAAATGAAGGTGTTGATGCTGCAGGGCATACAATTGGTACATCTTTGGAGGTCATTTCCAACTTAGGAAGGTTCTCAACCCCGAGAGAATGATCAAACCAACATCACTAGCTAAAGATTATTTTGAATCCATAACTAACTTGATCGTCCGATACTTTGTAGGTATGACACCTTTAGCTAATGATGCTAGTTTCTTTTGCTGTGATCATGTCAGACTTGAGGCCCTTAGAGGTAATGTTCTTATGTTTGCCTCTTTTAATTTGGTTTGATTTGTTTGTGCTCAACAAATTATTTAGGTTCATTCGTTGATTTCGTTTATTAATATGTACAAGTTTTATAAAAACGTGAAGCCTTTTCTTGACTTGAATATTTTTTCAGATATTATTCAGGTTTTTTTTGAACTATGCAATGATTCAATGAACTTGTTCTTTGTCTAAAATCAATATTTCTTCCATATTAAATCTGGCTGCCTTACTTCACTTGTTCAGTTTATTTTTTCTGAATTTATAGTAATTTGTGACCTTTTCCATGAGATATAGAAAGTGAAGAAGGGAACCTTTGATTTGGAAGCATAATTCGGTCTGCATCCCAACTATTTTTCATATAGAGTATCATGCATTACATTAGATTAAATCACATAAATTTGTTAATTAATCTATAGAACCTACACCTCCGATCAAAGGTGTGTCCAATGTCAGACACGTGTTGGTTTCTGTTTCTGACACTGACTTACCACATTCAAATTATTTATTTTTTAAAATTAATACTGGTGTTGACGTGTCATTCTCGTGTCCCATGCTCGTATTGTATAAAAAAGTTTGAAATCCATAATATAAAATTTCCAGTGCCTTGTTCTGGTCATTGTTATCCATATGTGGTAAATATGTCTTTAATAGATATTTATGTACATCAACATGAAAATTTGTATATTGTTTATAATTCATTTCAGATCCTAGTAATTTCCAACTATGACTATCAAAATCTTTTTATTGGGACTTTAGATAAAAAGTCATCCTGCATATGTTCTGATTTGTACAAATTTGCTGAGGTGGTTTTCCTTCAATTGTGGTTGCAGGGATTTGTCATCGTCTCAGTTTTATTCGATACAACATCTTGCCCTCATACACCTTCACAAAATGGGGTAGCCAGACGTAAAAATATGCATCTTGTAGAAACCGCTTGGACCTTACTTCTCTATGGTAATGTTCCATTCTGGTTATGGGGGATATTATGCTAATATGGCATGTTACCCTATAAACCTCATGCCCTCGTCTGTCCTTAACAACAATATCCCTCATTTAATTTTGTTGTTTCCTTATTCCCCCTTCACCCAATTCCTCCTCGTGTCTTCGAGTCTACAATATTTGTTAAAGTAAATGCTCGTGACGGTGACGGTACGGTGATCGCCCATGGTTCTCTTTCTCTCTCTTCCAGGTTACTCCTACCCTATCTCATATCGAAACATTGGGGACAATGTTCGGTTAAGCGCGGGAGGAGATTTTTATCGTTTTTTATTGTTTTTCTTTATTTTAGTATGTTTTGTGCGTTTTTAGTTGTTTGCTTTTCCTTTCTATAAAATAACATGTGTTTGACGAGTCATCTGTGTAGTGTATCCGTATTTCTTCCATTTCTTTAATCTTACCAAAAAAAAATTGTGAGCAAAGAAAACAGTGCATCTTGAATATTCAGGCTATAAGACAGGTTTATGACGAGATTTAAAAGATTTAGAAAAACTTTTTTTAAAAACATGTATTGTCTTAACACCGTAGGGTTCATGATTATAAGAGTCCTTCCCGATACCCCATATGCTGTGGCCCCAATTTTTGTTCCAAAAAAGTCCTTAAGTAGTTTATCCTTGCAGTCAGCTCCGGCTTAAGCATGCTCTACGTAAGGTACCGATGAAAATAAGTGAATGATCACAAAAAAATTCCTGCTTTGTTCTCAAGTCATATGAAAATTCGGGCTAGGTGACTCTCACACGGTCATTTAACCCAGTAAAATAAAGACATATGCGAAACATGCAGAAGAAAAAAAAAAATATATATATATATATATATATATATATATATATATATATATATATATATATATATATATATATATATAAGAATATGCCTATTGTTGGTTGGTTCAGAGGTATCTGGTGCTGAACTTGGTAGGGTGGATTACGATCCAATCCCCCACAACTGCAAATTGGGTTAAATAAATGGGTTACACCAACTTATGTACCAGAGTCCCATGCTTAGAAAAATAATTCTTGCTTTGTTCTTAAGTCATATGAAAATTCGGGCTAGGTGACTCTCACAAGGTCATTTAACCCAGTAAAATAAGACATATGCGAAACATGCAGAAGAAAAAAAAAATAAATATATAATATATATATATATATATATATATATATATATATATATATATATATATATATATATATATATATATATATATATATATATATATATATATATATATATACTATATATATATATATATATATATATATATCTATATATATATATATATATATATATAAGAATATGCCTATTGTTGGTTGGTTCAGAGGTATCTGGTGCTGAATTTGGTAGGATGGATTACGATTCAATCCCCCACAACTGCAATTGGGTTAAATAAAGGGGTTACACCAACTTATGTACCAGAGCCCCATGCTTAAGAGCATAATCACTAACCGGTCACTTTACTATGAGTATGTACGGATAACGGGCTTAATGTGATTGCACCTGAATGAAAAGGACTTGATGAAAACGAAAAGAAGGCCTAGGTATGGTGGGGTAATGTGGATTGATTTGTATTAGAGTGAAAGGAAGGAAGGAGAGAAAAGAGAGAGAGAGAGAGAGAGAGAGAAAGTGGATCTGAATTCTGTTATGTATTAATTCTGTTGTTATATATTTTTTCTGTTACAGTGAATAGGATATATAGGTATCATAACCTGTGCCACTACTGGACTTAACCTACACCGCACACACTAACTAACTACACGTTAGTTATGATGACATGGCACTCTAGAATATACACTAATACTCCCCCACAAGTTCAAGGTGGCTGCAAAGTCAGGCTTGAGGCAGACAAGTTGAGCTTGCTTCTGAGCTCCAGAAATCTTGAACTTCAAAGACTTCCCATAAAGGTCAGTGTCACTGTTTTATGCTTATAACATCATGTGTTGTTATAATTTCGTCTTTTTGTTTACTCTAAAATGTACTCTTTTTATTTCCCAAAATTATAACTAACTTGTTCGTCCGAATCTTTGTAGGAAAATATGTACGCTCTTGTCATGAATAGATCAAAATGAGTCTTGAGGTCATTACAGGTAATGTTCTTCTATTGCTTCTTTTCATTTGGTTTTTACAATAAATGCAACGTGATTGTTTTGTTACAAGTAGTAAATACTGCACAAATCATAACAAATATGAGCAGCTTCTCGCACTTCTTTTTTATATTATAATGATAAGGGTTGTATTGTGTTTTGATTTCACTGTTTCTTTTGGTCATATTTTTTGGGTTATATTTGATAGGGAGAGCCAGCCGTTGAGGTTACAAATGAAGGTGTTGATGCTGCAGGGCATACAATTGGTACATTTTGGAGGTCGTGTTCAAACTTAGGAAGGTTCTCAACCCCAAGAGTGTGATCAAACCAACATCACTAGCTAAAGATTATTTGAATCCACAACTAACTAGATCGTCCGATGCTTTGTAGGTACCACACCTTGCTATGACCATGTCAGTCTTGAGGTCCTTATAGGTAATGTTCTTCTGTTGGCTCTTTTAATTTGGTTTGATTTGTTTGTGCTCAACAAATTATTCAGGTTCATTCGTTGATTTCATTTATTAATGTACAAGTTCTATAAAATCGTGGAGCCTTGTCATGACTTGAACATTTTTTCAGATATTATTCAGGTCTTTTTTGAACTATGCAATGATTAAATGAACTTATTCTTTGTTTAAATTAAATATTTCTTCCATATTAAATTTGGCGGCCTTAGTCTACTTGTTCAGTTTATTTTTCCTGAATTTATAGTAATTGGTGACCGGTTCCATGAGAATAGAAAGTGATGCAGGGACCTTTGATTTGGAAGTATAATTCGGTCTGCATCCCATTTATTTTCATATAGAGTTTTTTGCAGGGTACCACACCACTTTGCCGTGTCATACTATGTTCATGAGTATGATGAACAGAAAGGAAATGGTAGGAAGTTTGGTTTGCTGTGATCGGTTCATGAGATTTAGAAAGTGATGCAGGGACGCCTTTGATCATGCTCAACAAGCTGCTAGAGTTTTCAAGAACAGAAACAGCCTGCG